>NC_063178.1:43563226-43728991 GCF_023159225.1 Perognathus longimembris pacificus
CTCAAGGCTAGCACTCTGCCACTTGAGCCACAGTGCCACTTCTGGCCATGTTCTGTATATGTGGTCCTGGGGAAGCCCTGGGACCAGGGCTTCATGTGTGCGACGCAAGCACTCTTGCCACTAGACTATGTTCCCAGCCCTGTTTTGTTGATTCTTTTGATGATTTTTTGGTCTCTAATTCATTTAATTCTGGTTTGATTTTAATTATTTGCTTCCGTCTATTGACTTGGGGTTTGGTTTGTTGTTCTCTTTCAAGGAGATTACAGTACTTCCTAAAGTTGTTGAGTTGCTGTTTCTCAAGTTTGTTGGTGCAGGCCCTCAGAGATATGAATTTTCCTCTGAGTACTGCCTTTGCTTTGTCCAAAAAGAGCTGGTTCTTTGTGTACTCATCTTGGTTGAATTCAATAAGCATTTGAATTTCTGTTCTAATTTCTTCAATGACCCACTGATGATTCAGCAGTGTGTTGTTTAGTCTCCATGAATTGTAGGATTTTCTGTAGTAGGTGTTTGACTTGAGCTCTAATTTTATTCCATTGTGGTCTGAGAGAATTCAGGGAATTATTTTGATACTTCTGAATTTGTGCAGATTTTTTTGTGCCCTAGTATGTGACCTAGTTTGGAGAATGTTCCATGTGGTACTAAAAAGAATGTGTATTCTGGTGTTGCTGGATGCAATATTCTGTACATGCCAGTTAAGTCTAGTTGGTCTATGCATTTGTTTAGTTCTGTGGTTTCTTTGTTCAGTTTTTGGCATGTTGTTCTGTCCAGAGGTGACAGTGTAGTGTTTAGGTCTCCAACTATAAATGTGTTTGGGTCTAGGAGTGTTTTTAGAGTCAGTAGTGTTTGTTTGATTAAGTTGGGTGCTCCTGTATTTGGTTGTAGAACTTTAGGATGGTTATATCCATCTGTAGGCGAGATCCCTTTATTAGTATGTTGTAACTTTCTTTGTCTCATCCTACCATTTTTAATTATAAGTCAATTTTATCTGATACTAGGATTGCAACTCCAGCCTGCTTATGGGGGCTATTTGCATGGTAGATTTTATTCCACCCTTTCACTTTTTTTTTTTGGCCAGTCCTGGGCCTTGAACTCAGGGCCTGAGCACTGTCCCTGGCTTCTTCCCGCTCAAGGCTAGCACTCTGCCACTTGAGCCACAGCGCCGCTTCTGGCCGTTTTCTGTATATGTGGTGCTGGGGAATTGAACCTAGGGCCTCGTGTATCCGAGGCAGGCACTCTTGCCACTAGGCTATATCCCCAGCCCCCCACCCTTTCACTTTTAGAAGATGTTTGCTTTTGCTGGATAGATGTATGTCTTGGAGGCAGCAGGAAGATGTTTCTTGATTTTTGATCCAACTTATGAGCCTATGTAGTGTGATTAGACAATTAAGTCCATTAATGTTGAGAGTTAGGATTGAGATGATCGTTTTTTCCTTTTATTATAGTTGTCTTGTTATAAGTTGTGTCTTTCCAATTCTCGATCTAATATTCTGTTTTTCTATTTAGGGTTCATTTCTCTGTCTATATTGTGATCTTGATTATTTTCCCTGTATAGTACATCTTTGAGGATTTTCTGTAAAGCTGATTTGGTGGAGATATATTGTTTCAGTTTTTCCTTACTGTGGAAGACTTTTATTTGACCTTTGGCTATGAATGAGAGTTTAGCTGGGTACAGTATTCTTGGTTGATAGTTAGTTTTATTTTGTGTTTGGTATACCTAATTCGAGGCTCTCCTTGCATTCCTGGTCTCTGCTGAGAAATCTGGGGTAATTTTGATTGGTTTTCCTTTATATATAGTGATTATTTTCTTCTCCCTAACAGCTTTAAGGATTCATTCCTTGGACTTTATTTATATTGTTTTGAACACAATGTGTCGGTAGGATATCTGTTCTGGTCTGGTTGGTTTGGGGTTCTAAATGCTTCTTGTATTTGTATAGGCCTATCCTTCTGGATATTTGGGAAGTTCTCAGCAAATATTGTGTTAAATAAGTTGCCTATTCCATTAACTTCTTTCTCTAGATTTTCCTCATTAACTATTAGCCTTAAATTGGGCTTCCTGATGATGTCTTGGAGTTCATGTAGTGATCTGTTTTGTTGGTTGCATTGATTTTGTATTTTTTTTTAATTTTTCTCCATAGATTCTAGGGAATCTTCAGTTCCTGAGATTCAGTCTTTGGCTTCATCTAGTCTAGACTGTAGGCTAGCTACATTATTTCGAATCTCTTTTCCTTCTGACTGGTCTTTCTTGATGATTTCCATGATTTGCTATAGAAAAGGTCCTGGGTTCAATTCCCCAGCACCACATGTACATAACAAGGGCCAGAAGTGGCGCTGTGGCTCAAGTGGCAGAGTGCTAGCCTTGAACCAAAAGAAGCCAGAGACAGTGCTCAGGCCCTGAGTCCAAAGCCCAGGACGGGCCAAAACAAAACAAAACAAAACAAAAAATCAAATCTGGTCTGACCCTATGCCAGTGTCAAAGATGGCCCTTTGCTCTGGCAGTGGGGGAAGGGCTAGCTTCCAGAAGCTGCTCTGTGGGCGGGAGTGAGAATATCTTTTGTGGGGTACTCATGCTTTCTCTGTGGTCTCAGCCAGTCCATGATCAGTCTGTGATCTGCATCTGTCTGCTGCCATCTGGAAGATTTCTCCCTGGTAGCCACTGTGTGCTTTAGGTGTGTGGAATGTCCAGCCTTGTGCTGGGTCCGGCACTGGGGTAGTGGCGGGATGCCACCTGGAGCTCAAATCTGTGTTTTCATGCCAGAAAAGTCAATTTTTCCTTCCTGGCCAGAATCCCTGAACTGTTATAACTTACTTTGGCTCTCTATCTGGGAGTAAAAGTGTCTCTGGAGTGGTAAAACTGGGATGTCGGAGGGAGCTTAGCCAGGGCTCTGCTGCTCCTCCATCGTATTCTCGTAAGTCTCTCTCTCAAATTGTTTTTTTTTTTTTTTTTGGCCAGTCCTGGGCCTTGGGCTCAGGGCCTGAGCACTGTCCCTGGCTTCTTCCCGCTCAAGGCTAGCACTCTGCCACTTGAGCCACAGCGCCGCTTCTGGCCCTTTTCTGTATATGTGGTGCTGGGGAACTGAACCTAGGGCCTCGTGTATCCGAGGCAGGCACTCTTGCCACTAGGCTATATCCCCAGCCCTCTCAAATTGTTTTGATCATCACTCCTACCAGATTGATATTTTACTGTGTATTTTCTGCATATTAATGTTTCTTTGTTTGAACAATTTTCTTTACCATAGAGTAGATCTCCTAGAAACAATATTCCCTTAAAATTTCTTCAAGTTCACAAAAAATTTCCTTCTTTTAAACCTGTTCAAGATTTCAATAATTGATGTACAAGCACAATATGATGAGGTTCTCCTTTGATAATACCATATGTGGATTATAGTGTACATTGATCAAGGTCAACCCTTCACTTATACCTCCATTCCTGCTTCATCCTACCTTTCTTTCATATAGGGTGTGCTGGCATTCATTATGCTGTCTTCTTGTATACACACATATTAGTGTTTACAAATATATGCATATATACTTGGATATATGCAGACAACTGTATACATACTTTGATCCTCTTATTGCTTATGTATTCTTTCATTATACCAACTCAATCTAAATATATTAGATCAAGCATAATTATCATGGAAGTGTTATCCAACATTATATTTCACTATATCAGCCCAGAACTAGTAGATCAGTCTAAGACTTTTTAAAAAAATTATATTCCCATAACCATTATTATATGGTCCTCTCTACATGATGAGTTATTTGTAATTACCTTAAGAGGAGTAGGTACAGAAACTCTATTTTAACAAATTTTAATGAAGCTCCTTTGTATTGTTATATAAATCAAAAGTATGACCCTTTATTGACTTAATTCTGATTTCAATAGGTGTTTCATGAAGAAGTGTTCAGGATGAATACATTGTGTTTGTGAAGAGAACTTAATTTGTAATCTTGCTCAAATCACTTCTACCTGTATTTCTGAAAGTTTGTCTTTAATTGAATCACATTCTTAGTCAGTTTGACTGGTCCTCTAACCACATAACATAAACAGATGGCTTAAAATACAAAGCCTTATTTTTTACTTCTGTGGAGTTACTTGCCACATTGTCATGGGAACCGAAAATTTAGTTTCTCAGGAAGACCTATTCCACATTTAAAGGAGAGCAAACTTTTGGTGTATTTCTTGTGGAAGAATGAAAATGTAAGTATCTCTATGTTTTTATCTTTAGTTGTGCAGGGTTGTCTTCAAGAACAACATTTTGTTCTCACTTTGTCTTTTGCAGTTGAGGACATCAACAAGAAACCCAGTTGTTCATACAACATAACTCTGGTATTTGATATCTAAATGTTGATTTCAGAACAAGGCTAATATTTATGAATCCCTTTCATTGTCTTTCTGGACAATACAAAATGCCAACGTATACCTGCTTGAGAGAAAGTAGGTCTGGATCAATACATACAAGACTCAGGTACATCATTGGCTGAAACTGGGCCACTCCTGAAACTCTACAGTTTTCCACAGTTGAGGGTGGAGGGAATGGAAGGATGTGAAAACATGTGTACATTGGTGCCGTTTCAAGTGTGTGAAGAAATCAATTGGAAGGGATGGGATTTATGAACATATCCATTTTTGCCCAGTTCTGTGCTTGAACTCAGGCCCTGAGCATTGTCCCTGGCTTCCTTTCACTGAAGGCTTGTGTGCTACCATTTGAACTACCACACCATTTCAGCCTTTGTCTGTGTATGTGGTGCTGAGGAATTTAACCCCAGGGCTTCAGGAATGGTAGGCAAGCATACCACTGCTAAGCCACATTTCCAGACCTGAACCTGTCCAGTTTTATGATTATCCAAGAATAAGCACAAAAATAGTGAAATATACACATTCCATTAATCACAAAAATCTGAACAGCTCCAGGGTTTGCTATGAGCTGTGATCATGATGAATAATTTTCTAGACAGGTATCACTAAGTAAGAAATTACTTTAAAATGCATTTAAATCATGTTAAATAAATATAGACACAGAAAGACAAAGGAAGTCGATATTCTCTCTTATGTGGAAGGAGAAGGCACTGTCCATGTATGATTTCCCATTGTTTATTCATCTGTTTGATGAAGAAGCATCGCATGGAGACCCTGGGCTATAGCATACACAGTATTGTATGTATTATCACTATGCCCAGATATAGTCACTTCTACAATGTATCCAGGCAGCCAAACCAAGGAGGCAACGTGAAGAGAGTTTTCTCACATTACAAAGACAGTCTCAGAATCTGAGCATTCAAAGAGAGAAACCACAGCCTAACAAGGAATAGTGTTTGAGCATTTGGAGAGTTCACTGCCAGACCAGACAAAAAAAGTCTGTGAGGGTGGGAATGTGGCTTAGTGGTAGAGGACTTTCCTAGCATGCATGAAGCCATGGGTTCAATTTCTCTGTACCACATGAACAGATAAGCTGGAATTATCACGGTGGCTCAAGTGGTAGAGTGTTATCCTTAAGCAAAAGAAGCTCAGGGAAAGGGCCAGGCCCTGAGTTCAAGCCCTGGGACTGGCCAAAATACAATGAAGAAAAACTAATAATCTTTGAGACACTTATCTCAGATAACTACCAAAAAACAAAAACAAAAACAAAAACAAAAACCTCAAGTTGATCTGTTGCTCAGTTGGTCAAGTGCCATTCATGAGTACAAAAGTCAATACTGTGCCCAGAGCCTGAGTTCAAACCACAGCATCAGCACAAAAAAAATTAAGTGTGTTTCTAAACGTTGATTTATAATTTTTGTACAATATAAATTAGCAGGTTTTTAACACTGTGACAAAGTATACAAGGAATAACTTTTTGTGTTTGACAGAGTTATTTTTTCCCTTCTGTGGAGGTTTCATCCAATGTTTAGTTGGCATGATACTTAGGCATCTTTAGTGAGAGGAATCATTGAGCCTTTATGAAAAACCAGTTTCTCATTTCATAGCTACTGGAAAAGTAAGAAGTTATGATGGTCATATAGACCTATAAAATGGTTTACAACATACTTTTAAATGTTTGAAGCAGGTTTTTCTCCTTGTACTTCACCATGTCACAAATGATTAGGAGACAACATATAATGTCATGAATTCAAGGAAATGCCACAGGGATGACCAGTAGGATTTAGTTTCTCACCATTACTTTCCATCTTTTAACCATCCAACATTTCTCAATAGTTTTGTAGGCTAGAGATCAAGATTAGAATATACGCCTTTGGGAATCATGGGATAAGGAATCTGTAACATCATTCAATGAATCCCCTGGAGTTTAACATAGAAATAATACACTTAATAACACAGTTCTTAAATACTCTGAACTTTTTTCAAGTGTTAGCTAAAAGCCTGACCATTTACTGACACATATATGATATTACTTAGCTTCCTCACCCTACCTTCAGTGAGATTTGTGGTCCTGGATTAAGAAAATCTTAGGACTGAAAGGCTGCCTGTTGCTTAGATTGTACCACTTTCCCAGATGTTGATATTGCTAGTGGGACAAGTAGGTCTATGACTTATAAAGAAATTCTTCATTTCTCCCTAGTTTTCTTCAGTGCAACTAAATCAATACAATAGTTGTGTGTTAGCATTACAGAGCTGTCAGCTTTCTCTCTGTTAATAATTCAGTTGTAAAAATGGATGGTATTATTGCTAGCTGAAATATCATCAATCATAAGTTTTAACTACATGGTTTATTAATATTTCCTATGTTATTTTATACAAAGTTTTCTCCAGAAAATACCTGTTACCACTATCCACTAAGGTAAGTTTCAAATCTAACTAGAAATTCAACATCAATCCTATTTAGGAAAGTGTTCATCTTAAAAGTTCCATTTTGTCCACACCAAAAAACATGTATCTTGCAGATCATTTTTTTTATATTTTCCAAGATTCTTCATGACAAACACCAAGTGCTTTGAAAGGAATATTTTATTTATGGAATGAGAATGAATGTTGTACCTAGCATGACTATACAGAATTAGAATGTTTTCTTTGCTGCCATTGGTTCCCAGGTGATGAGAGACAAATAAAGTGAGGTGAATTCAAGGATGTGCCACAAGATTAAATTAGTACTGCACAGACACATGTTAGAAAGTAAAAATTATACTAGTTGCAATTTTCAATAAGGTTGCAGAATTGCGCTTTTTGTTAATGAGAGACCAAAGCTGTAAAAAATCTGTTGTTAAGACATTACAATGGCCCAAATGGCACATTGCCAATACATGTGATAATTACTATAAGAAAAGTAGATTGAAAGAAAGTCTGACTCAAAAGAGGGTGAAAATGGGAAAGGTAAATGCTATAGAGAAGAAAAAAATTAATTTTATGATAATATGTGTTGACATTATGATTACACATAAGTAAAAACATTTCCTAATTTCTTTGAAGCAAAAGAAGTAGACCAAAGATATGGTGGTAGTTTTTACTTCTCACTGGATATCAACTAGTGTATGAACTGTCCAGATCATCAGCATGACAACACACAGAGAAGTAAAATCTTATTATTAAAGTATGCATAGGGAGCTGGGTGTTGCTGGCTAGCTGCTATAATCATAACTACTCAGAAGCCTGAGCTCTGAGTGTTTTGGTTCATAGCCAGCCTGGATAGGAATGTTAGTGAGGTAATTATCTCCAATGAACCACGGAAAACCCTGAAATGACATTGTGACTCAAAGTAGTTATCACTAGCTTTGAGCACAAAAGTACAGGGGTAGTGCCCAGGTCCTAATTTCAAAGCTCAGGATTGGCACAAAGAATTATACCAAGCAGAAGTAACATAACAAGATTTTGATGGGATAGCATTACTTTTCAGATATCCTTGTGTGAATACTCAAGTAACAAGTTAGTATCACATATGACTTACAGAAGAAGTTTTAAGAAAGTTAGGGCTGGAGGTAAAGTAGTTTTGAATCAATCTATAGCCCAGAGTAGAATTCCGGTAGAGTAAATACAACAACCATGGCAGTGTTGCATCCTAAGGACTCCCAATGAAGAACCAACTTCAGTACATACCTATACAAAGACTTTACTTAGCAGAGCAACAAAGAACACACCTACATATAATCCCTCAGTGAGACAAAGGTTAGAGTCCCTAGGTTTGGTGGGTAGGACACTGTGGTGAAATGCATCTCTAAGCTTTCCTTTCAGCTTTGGGTAGAACCATAGGTCAACATCTTCCAAGGAGGAAAACAATGGCCAAGAGTAGATTAAACTGTGAGTTGATGGTGGAATTGGGTGAAGAAGAAGCCATAGGGGGTGGAAATGTGGCTTAGCGGTAGAATGCTTGCTTAGAATACATGAAGCCCTGGGTTTGATTCCTTAGCACCACATAAACAGAAAAAGTCAGAAGTGGCATTGTGGCTCAGGTGGTAGAGTACAAGCTTTGAGCAAAAAGAAGCCAAGAAGAGTGCTGAAGCCCTGAGTTCAAGCCCCAGTACTGGCAAATAAAAGCAAAGAAGAAGCCATAAGCTTAGTAAGAATGGCTAAGGGGCTGGGAATATAGCCGAGTGTCAAGAGTGCTTTCCTCATATACAAGAAGCCCTGGTTTCGATTCCCCAGCACCACATATATAGAAAATGGCCAGAAGCTGCGTCGTGGCTCAAGTGGCAGAGTGCTAGCCTTGAGAAAAATAAAGGGACAGTGCTCAGGCCCTGAGTTGAAGGCCTAGGACTGGCCAAAACAACAACAACAACAACAACAAAACCAGAATGGCTGAATATCTACAACTTTCAAGACATATGTTGGCTTTGTTTCAGACTACACAGACTATTAGGAACCCAGCTACACCTCTGGAAGAAGTACTGAAGGTGTTTTTGTTTACAAGGGCTTCTTGGGTAATATCAGCCTTGAGGACAAGACCATGTGCTAGAGCTGGCTCTAGGTCTTGCTCTTGATATAATGCAATCGGTATGAGTAGAGGGGCATCAAGGAATAGTCTAGCAATTTCTCTTTGTGTAGACCAAAAATGAATCAAACTCTCAGTTGATTGTACATCAGAGGTGAAGGTGAAGATGGCTCTGATCATGGTTCTCCTACTCAGATACATGAAACTCAGTGATGCACTTAAGTCCATCTCTGGCCTTTGATCCAGAATGAATACTGGGCAGCTGATAGAGCTGCATGAAGATGCTATACATTATGGTTTTAAGCCTTTGCAAAGAAAAAAAAATGCCTGCCCCTGATAATACCCAATCTGCAACCTTCAATGGAGAAAATTCTCCAAATTCTGTTTTTTATTTCAGGCTCCTCTTACTCTTGGCCAAAGGCCAGTATTGAAGCCTTCTCCCAGTGATGTCCTAAATCGACTATGTCCAGATATACAATCTTATTCATCTCTGTGATGTGAACCATCAGATTAAGCTTTGCTGGGCTCTTCCACCTCAATCTGGACAAAGGGAAATTGTTCACAGCATTCCAGGTCTTGCGCAGTGTTACAGAGCCTTAGTTGAGGCAGGAAACAGGTACACAGTAGGTATTCACAAATCTCGGAATCATCCTCCTGGCACTTGGCCACACTACAGGTGATGGCACTTGAGGTAGACAGAAGGAAACCTGAGTCAAAAAGACCATAAATCCTCTCCTTTATCCCTCTGCATTCGTTGGAGATTGTTTCTGCCAGGTCAAAGATCAGCACAACACAAGCTAAGCCTATTTTGCTGCCCAGGCAGGGATATTATACAAAACCAAAATACCTAGTGTGCTGAGATATGGGACTTTATCTGCAGGAGAAAGAAGATACTGAAGGGTAGGTATTGTTTTGAGGTCCAGTTGAGACTGCAGCTCAGAGCAGAGTTATATAACCAACTATCATGATGACAGAGAAAGGAAGGTAAGGAACATGTAGAAAAGTGTAGAAATACTAACAAGTCTCTGGCTTCCTCCATGGGGACTATCACCTTAATAAATTATGGTCAGTGCCTGGAGTGGTGCTGTTATTGTGTAGGTGGTTCATGTCTATGCAGTGTATGAGAAGAATCATCTCCTTTCCAGATAATCCTATGTGACTAGAGTCTCACTCTGATCTATGATGTTACTGCTCTGTCTATATGTAGGTTAGGGTTACTGCTTTTAGACAGAATCTGCTGCTCCCTTTATAAATTATTCTTTGCTTTTTCGTGCATCAATTAATTGAAGCTGGATCCAGAAAATGTCTTCACAAAGAAATGAAGGCACAGAGAAAAGCCCACAGCCATGGACAGCACACTCCACATGGCCACCCTAAGCCAGAACCTCTCTGGACCCTAACACACAGTTTTGGCAATAGCCAATGAGGGTACTTCTCTTAGCATCCCACCTCCCAGTCTCTATTTCCTAGACTTTGCCTGCAGTTTGAGAGTCTCCTGTTATTAGAATTGTTAGAATATGAACTGATTGTTCAAAGCCTGGTGGATGTTGGCAAACTTCCAGTAGATGGATAAGAAAGGTGGGAGGAATATTTTGAAGAATTCACCAACTCTAACAAGTGAAGTCTGGTTCTAGAAAACCTCGTGAAAAATCTCACCTGTGCACAGATTGTAATGCCAATGTTCTGCTGCATGACACCCAAATGGCATCAGGGATGACAATGTATAAATACAATGATTCTAAGGAGACAGATGCTGCATCTGTTAGCCAAATAATATGTAAAAGGTTTCCCTTATTAGTCAGCTTGATCAGAAATGCTCTAGGTTTCCTATTTGTGTATGTGGACAACTTGTAAACTATTTAATACACGATTAATTCTTTAAAACACTAAGTGCAAGAATGATTCTCATTACAAGCTTCTGTTCTGTGTTCTGGAAACTATTTCTGGCTATATGGAGACTTGTAGTCTATGAGCCAGGCAGGAACACTCTGTCTGCAATGACTCAACATGTGTACATCTAATGGCACCACATGTGGTGATTAAATTTTTCACTCACAGAGATTCTTTCCCTATGAACAAACACTCCAACCATTTCCTCCTGGGGCCATGAATTCCAGCATGCCCTAAGTTGTGAATATTCCTTGTTTTTCTTTAAAAAAATATTGTCAAGGTGATGCATAAAAGGGTTATAGTTGATTATGAATGGTAGTGAATTTTACCATTACTTTATAACATATTGTCATTTAAGTATTGCCATTGCATTGGTTTGCCTTTCATCCTTTGTCTCACTATTTTGACGTTCCCCTTCCCTTCCCTAATTCAGACAAACATATACACTCTACCCAGGGTACAAAAATCAAATACAGTGACACCAGGGGTAAACCATAGAGAAAGTAAACCAAATGAATAATTTCATATAGTATGTTAAAAATAACAACGATAAGCTGCTGGGTTCCATATCTTAGAGTTTATTTTGCTTTTAGCATCATCTTATGTGATCATATGTACATAGCTTTTGAGCTACTGTGATAATCTGCTAAGACTATCCTAGGCATATACTAGTTGTGTCCAATGAAGGAAACCAAAGAATCTATGTTTCTTTGGGTCTGGCTCACTTCTTAGCAAGATTTCCCCCCCAAGTCTTTCAATTTCCTGATGAACGGGGCAATGTCATTCTTTCTGGTAGAAGAATATAATTCTATTGTGAATATATACCACAATTGCTTCGTCCATTTATCTTCTGAGGAGGCATCAGGTTTGGTTCCCTATCTTAGCTATGGTAAATAATTCTGCAATGAACATAGCTTTGCTGGTAGCTTTAGGATGGCCTTGCTTGTGATCCTGTGGGTAAATGCCCAAAATGTGTGGTTGCTGGACCATAGAGTTCTTTGTTTTGCCTTTTGAGGAACATCCACACTATTTTTCAGAGTGTTTGAGCAATTTTACACTCCCGCCAAGAGTGTATTAGTGTTTCCTTTGGACACATCTCCATCAGTATTTGTTGACATTAATTTTCTTGATAATGGCCATTCTTAATGAGGTGGAATCTCAATGTTATTTTGATTTGTATTTCTTATATGGCCAAGGATGTTGAGCACTATTCATATGCCTCTTGGTCATTCTTATTTCCTCTTCAGAGCGGTCCCTTTATGTCTTTAGCCCGCTTATTCATGGGGCAGTTATTTCTTTGATGATTTGTTTTGGGGAACTTAATTTTTGAGTTCTAAGTATATTTTAGATATGAAACCCTTGTCTCTTGTTTGGCTAGTGAAGATCCTCTCCCAATATGTGAACTTTCTATTTATCCTGTAAGCTATGTCCTTTGCCGTGAAGAAGCTCTGCACTTTGATGTAATCCCATTTGTCCAACCTTTCTTTGAATCATTTTGTGTTTGGGTTTCTATTAAGAAAGTTTTGACCTCTGACAAGGAGCCCTAGTGTTTTCCCTATTCCTTCTTGTAAGGTTTTCAGGGTATCTACTTTTGCCTAAAAGTCTTTGACACATTTTGAATTTATTCTGGTTCAAGTCTGATATAAGGATCTAGCTTTTGGTTTTACAAGTGTTTAGCCAATGATTTTTGTTTTTCTGGATGCCAAAAATTTAAGAGTTAAAACTCATTATAAAACATTACACAACAGATAATAAAGTAAACAGTCATTAGAGTAAATAGATAGCCTAAAGAATTAGCCAGCTAAATGTCTGATATCTATTAATAACCAGATATACAGGAAGTTCAGAAAAATAAACCCTTAAGATGGAAACGAGTGTTTATTACTGTTGTAATTACTTTCAACATGCCATGTGAAACTGTAGCTTCTATTGTTGATGATCTTCTTGTATCCCCTTCCTGGGGTTGTACCTGCACTATCACTGTATCTTATCTGAGTACATTGGAAACTATATATACTGGTATAAGAACTAGGAAAGTGAAAGGGAATACCAAAATCGAGAGACACAGGATAAAAAGACAAATGACGACAAAAGCAATACTTGCAAAACTGTTTGATGTAGACCAACTGAACAACTCATGGGAGGAGAGGGAAAGGGGGAGGAGAGAGGGGGGATGAGGGAGGAGGTAACAAACAGTAGAAGAAATGTATCCAATGCCTAATGTATGAAACTGTAACCTCTGTGTACATCACTTTGATAATAAATAAAAAAAAGAAGTGTGTGGAGTAAACAAAGCAGCACAATGACCACAATGGAAAAATGCAATAGAATAATATGCAAAACTTCAACAAACTTTTTATGTACATTAAAAGTAAAAACTGTAATTGAAAAAATACATTTCAGATTTATGATAACTTTCAACATCTTTTCCATGCTAAGAACATAGAAATATTAATGTAACTAAGCCTAAAATATGATATTTTTAGAAATAATATGTGTGTATCTTGCTTCTTTAGACACTGATCCAAATGCAGTGGCAATGAACTCCACTACCCCAGATCAGAAATAAATGTTTGCTGTAACTTCTTCCTGTCTCACTATGTTGAAGCTGACATATGTCACATTTTACATCTAGGTTAAGAATTTCCTTATTCTGTTGGGTTATAATAAATATAAATGTGGAAGGGAAAAAAAAAGAAATCAACATGCCCATTAACACAATGGCAAATAAAGTTGAGGATATTTCTCAAATCCAGAAATTAAATGGATAATAAAAATACACAAATGGTTTTTCAATATCTTTGGTATATAAGTAATGTAAATAGCTGACAAGATAAACAGAAAGCCAACAGATTGGGAAAAGATATTTACCAGCCATACAACGAACAAAGGCCTCATATCTAAAATATATGCAGAACTAAAAAAATTAACGTCCTCCAAAACAAAACCGCAAAGAACCAACAGCCCCCTCAACAAGTGGGCTAAAGACCTAAAAAGAGACTTCTCTAAAGAGGAAAAGAGAATGACCAAGAGACATATGAAAAATTTCTCTGCATCACTGGCCATAAAAGAAATGCAAATCAAAACAACCTTGAGATTCTACCTCACCCCAGTAAGAATGTCCATTATCAGGAAAACTAATAATAACAAATGTTGGAGGGGATGTGGCCAAAGTTGGGAATAGTTTACGGTTCGGTCACTCAGGAAAGCGGTATGGAGATTCCTCAGAAGGCTAAACATAGAGCTTCCCTATGACCCAGCAGCCCCACTTTTGGGCATCTACCCAAAAGACCACAAACAAGAACAACCTAAAGCCACCAGCACAACGATGTTAATTGCAGCACAATTTGTCATTGCTAAAATATGGAACCAAACCAGATGCCCCTCAGTAAACGAATGGATCAGGAAAATGTGGTACAAATACACAATGGAATTTTATGCCTCTATCAAAAAGAATGGCATTGCCCCATTCATAAGGAAATGGTAGGACTTGGAAAAAATTATACTAATTGAAGTGAGCCAGACCCAAAGAAATATGGAATCTCTGGTTTCCCTTGTAGGGAATAATTATCACAGGTTTAGGCTAGTCACAGCAGAGGATCATAAGAGCCCAATAGCTCTACCCTATGAACACGTAAGATAATGCTAAGTGAAATGAATTCCATGTTATGGAAAAGAGTGTTACATCATTGTTGTAGCTACTTTCAACATGCTATGTGAAATTGGAGCTTCTTTTGTTGATGATCCTCTTGTATCTGCTTCCTGTGGTTGTTCCCACGCTATCACTGTATCTCATTTGAGTACCCTGGATACTGTACATACTGGTATTAGAACTAGGGAAGTGAAAGGGAATATAAAAATTGAGAGAGAAAGAATAAAAAAATGACTCCAAAAGCAATACTTGCAAAACCATTTGGTGTAAACCAACTGAACAACTCATGGAGGGAGAGGGGAAAGCGGAGGGGGATGGGTAATGAGAGAGGAGGTAACAAACAGTATAAGAAATATACCCATGGTCTTTTGTATGAAACTGTAACCCCTCTGTGCATCACTTTGACAACAAATAATTATTTTAAAAAATGTAAGTCAAAGGACCTTGACAGTGACAATTCTATCATCAAGAACACAAATAACAAATGCTGGTAAGAAATAAAGTGAAAGAGAACACTTACATACAATTCATGGGAGTGTCATTTCATGCAACCACTATGGAAATATATGTAGTTTCCCCTACAAACTACAAATAGATTAAGGATATGAACCAATGCCACTACCTTGTGAGGCTGTTCATTCCATGCGTACATGTATCATATAAAATAAACACTCTGGAGAGCTAAAATACGCTATCAAAAATTTTAACATATGTGAAACAATTCTATATAAGATACTAAGTATATAAGTATTTTCTCCTACTAGTTTAAAGTATATACCCTGCTTATTTTATACTGTGATGTGTATGTGCATCCACCACTGCAGACTTTTGCAGAATGTGTTCACTACCCTGAAGTAGCTTTGTTCTCCAGTACCATTGTAGTCTCTGCATGAAATTTGGGCGTAAAATCTTTTGAAAAATAGGAAACATACAGTTAGTCTTGATATTGATTTATACTTGAGATAGAAAAAAATTTACTCTATTACCACATATTCTCAGACCAGTGCATCCTGAAAATTAGTATCTTGATCTATATTAACATTTTTAGTAAAAATTATCTGTGTGGATGTGAAATTTCATTATGCAAATGTGAAACTCAATTTTGGCATTGACCTTGACTTTTTGAGACTCCCCAATTGATGATGGCTTTATGATGTACTGATCTGTGAATTTGTGAGAATATATTTGATACAAATTCCATGCAGAGACCTCAGTAAGATCTACTGCTTTCAGCAGCGTCATTGTTTCTCAAAATATAGTAATGAGGTGAATTTGTGGAGGCCTGAGCACATGGAATTTTGAAGGAAACCTGCCTGGATCCACCAGCAATGTTCTGTGGTTGCTCCGGATATTGACTTTGGAAACTGAACTACAGGCGGTGATGCCCTTATAACTTTTGTTGATATCCCACTGGCATACAATTTTCTGGTCATTATGCTGTGCACCTGACTTGGCATCCTCTGATGCAAGCCAGTTGCATCATCCCAAATGACTTTCATGAAAATAGTTCCTTGATACAGATGTTGGACCAAATCTATCAAAGTAAACTTCATCCCTGGGGCCTCACTATCTGTGGTCTTGGAGGAAATCATAGCGCCTGGAATATAGGAGGAAAATCTGTAAACATATTTTTCAACTTATGTTTTATTCCTAGATGCAAGTTCTCAGGTGCAGAGCCTCAGGGAAGAGTTTTACACATTCTTCCTGTGGATTCTCAATAGGTTTTCATGAAGGGTGGGCTTCAGTACACATCTCTGTCCATAAAAAGACACATGTACACATGTACAAAGATACATGAATATATATATATATGAAACTGTGAGCCTCATGTCCAACCAGGATTTTAGTTTGACAGATGCTTCAGGGATGTGCCCCTTGAATTTCACATTCCTTCTTTTCCAGCTTCTCCTCCTTGTCAGGTCCTTGGCTGGCCCTAGCTGCTTTTCTACAATGAAGCACCGAGCATACATGGATGGAGATGCCATGATTGCAGGGTTTTTCCCTCTCTACACTTTGGGAACAGATCACAGTGACAGTGATGCTTCCAGGCATGAAGAGAGCAAGCCGTAAGTAACTCATCAATTAATTTCCATTTATTGTTTTATTCTCAGGACAGGCAATGTCTCAGAGAACCCCAGCTGTACAGATGCATGTTCTCTGTCTTCTCTGCCCTGACAACCCAACCCTATTGCACAAGAAATAGCTCAGTTTCATTATTGTATTTTCCATCTATTACTGAGTAAATTTCTACCTGTTAGTAGGAAAGGAACCTGGTTTCCTTCCATGTAGCTTCTCTCTCCAGGATTATAAGAACTTCACTTTTCTCCATTATCTTCTCCATCCTAGCTGTCACTGCAGAGGATGAAGTAATGTTATTAAAAACAATCTGAATTAATGGCACTTCTCTGCTGAAAAGCTATCAACACATTTCTTTCCCCACAGGCCAGTGGTCTGAGAACTTGCGTTTGGTAACACTTATTTTTTTGTTACACTGATAAAAATTATTAATGTAGGTTTGTGGCTCATAACTGTGGCTCATAACTACTCAAAAGGACTGTATCTGAGGCTCAAGGTTTAAAGCCAGCCCGGGGATTAAAATCCCTGATAGTTTTATCAACATTTCTTCAGCCAAAGCTGGGAATGGAGCTGTGCCTCAAGTGACAGTGTTATCCTTGAGCAAAGAAGCTAAAGGACAGTGTCCAGGCTCTGATTTGAAGTCCTGCCACATGAACATAAAGTTAATCTCTTGCTCTCTCCGTCTGTCTCAGTCTCCCTATCTCTGTCTCTATGTATTTTACTTAGAAAAAATAGTAACTTTCAAATTAAGCACTGTGTCACTATTTCCTGTCATGTATGCTCCATAATCCAGGTTTTATCAAGCATATCAGCATTATCAAAGGTCCTCTATGGAAGAATTTTATCTGCCCAAGATGAAGTATGCTTTACTAGCGCACATGCATATCCTTGGCTTTTGGTCTATAACAGACGGTCTCACTAATAAAAGGCTGAAAAATTAAACAACTGTAGCTACACAGAATTTTATGAAACTATAGGGGCCACTTCCATACGTATTTTGAGAAAAATGTCATTGCCTCTATCATGTGCACTTATTTTAATTAATATGATATGACAAGTACAGCCTGAAATTGTAGCCCACAGATGGGAGCATAAAAGGAATGGATAGAAAGTCCTTTCTTCCCTGATATAAAGATACATATCTTTATCTTATATATCACTTATATGTTCTTGTCCTGGGAACTGATAATCTAAGCACTGTCTGGAACCTCTTTTGCTCCCAGCTAGTATTCTATCACTTGAGCCACAGATCCACATCTGGCACTTTTTTGCTTCTCAAATAGACATAAGAGCCTCACAGAGATCAATTGTCAAGATAGTTTCAAATTATGATCATTAGATATCACCTTCCTAAATAGCTAAGGCTAAAGGAACAAGGCAAAAAAACTGGCTTACCTTATCTTTCTTATTTTTCACTATTTACCTATGTATAGCTGATTTTCCTTCTGTTCATTTCCCAAAACATGTTTGAATATTTTTGTTACTGTACTAATATAGACACACTGAGTGTTATAATTTCAGTCAATGGGTTTCATATCTAACTACAGATGTGAAGAGAACTATGGTCTGGGTTAGTAAAATTATATGCATGGTATTGACTACAGGCAGCAATAATTATTCCTGAAGTCTTTCTTCTATATAAGTAGACCACTACAATTAGACATCAGGAGGTGAGAGGTTTGACTCAACTTTATGCCTACTGATGTTACCACAATATCTTTCAATTCCTAAACAATATGGTAATTATTCCCAGCATCTAGTTCATGTTGTAGTTCCACTCTGCTCTCCACTTTATTTAGAATCACTTTTATATCTTCTCCCACATCCTTTGTTCTCTTCCACATTTCCAATTTCTTCTGTTAATTTTCAGCTTCCTGCAGTAGCTAGGATTACAGGAATGAGCCACCAGTGCTTGGCTTCCTTTGCATTCTTGATTGGTCTTTTCTGGAAGACTGATGCACACCACTTGAGCCACACTTCCATTTCTGGATTTTTGTTTTTTAACTGGATGTAAATATATCATGGACTTTTTTGCCCCAAGTTGGCTTTGACTCTGGATCTGTAGGTCTCAGCCTCTTGAGGAGCTAGAATTTCAGTCATCATGATCCATCAACTCAGGTAGTTTTAATTTCTTTAGATATTCCTAATTTTTAATTTCTATATTCCATCATCAACACTGCAATTTGGGGGGAGACTATTTAAAATTTTATCTTGTCTTTAAATATGAAAAATTGTATTATGGTAGGCTGGGATGTAGTTCAGTGGCAAAGCTCCATGACAAAGTGCTTGCCTAGCAAGTGCAACGTCCTGGGTTCGATCCCCAGTACCAAAAAAAAAAAAAAAAGGAGAGGAAAAGAAAATGGTATGATGATGGTGTCCATTGTGGTATTTTCATACACCAACACAGTACATATGAAATACATTTACTTGCTACTTCTGATTTTTCTACTGAAGAAATTCTGAAATGATTTTTAGTGTCTACCTGTGTGCTCCAGATCATGACAAACTGGCTGCTTTGCTTTATACAGGAATACAAATGTGCATGAAAAATAGGAGCCTGAATTATCCACATATGAATATATTTAAAAAGTGATTACTGAAATGAGAATTCTCTAGTTCTCATGGTGTCATGAGAAGAATTGTACTAAGACAGAAATAAGCAAAGAAAATGTAAACATATTTGATCTCCACAGGACAATTTAAGGCAATAATGTGTAGGCTCTTTCCTTATCAAGTTTTTTTTAACTGGATCTTGCAGATATTTAATTAGCTAACAAATTAATATAGGTAAAATCGCTACTTGATTTTATTATATTAATTTCTTTAGAATGTGCACACACAGAGAAATAACATTTCACACAGAGACATGCCAAAGTGAGAAAAAAGTACTTTGATCCTCTTTACTCCTCTATGTTCTTTCCTTTTCTGTATCTCTATCTAAATATATTGGGAAGAGGTTACTGATTAGTGCAATTCCCCCATAGTCACTTTGGAAGTTGGATTTCAATGTAAAGGCTTCCCCACAAGTCTTTCTTCATCCCCTGTGTTGGAGGTTTCTCTCTCCATAACAAACGCCTTGGAGTTCGATGACTGCCTTTGGTTTCATTACATAAATAAGAATAAAATTCCCTCACTTGATATTTAAGCACTAGTTTTGGTTGATATTGCCAGAAGAGCTGTTCATTATTTTGGATCTATGAGCAGAACTTCCTATAGAATTTTCATTAAATGATGCTTTGCTTCTGAAAGATGCTCTTAAATTGAGAATTTGCTAGTTCAACCTGCGCAATAACCACACAACATTAACTAGGAGATTTGAGGCTCAAGATTATTTACACAGATGGAGATAGTTACCCAAGGTGAAGAAAAAATGAATATTTTGTGTCTCATGATAAACTACTCCATATTTAATGGAAAATTTTTACTGCAATTCATATATATTATAGTTGAGATAAAGTAATTTCTCTCTCAGCTTAACTAAGTTTCTGAACGTGATTCATGACAAATTTCTTTCATGTACTTATATATTCCTCTATATAATCACAAGACACTATATTCACAGTCCATCCCAATTGGGGATAATTTTTTAACATATTCATTCGCAGAGAAGCAAACCTTCAATCCTTCAAAGTCATAATAGGAGTATTTTTTAAAGCATTTTAGAACTATCTTGTAGGTCCTTTATTTTCTGTCCTGTAGCCCAGTAATTTTTTTAAGAATTAAGTTCCCTTAATTATCATTTTTCTTATATTTCTATGGATTCCTTTTGTCCATTTTGAATCATTTGTATTTACATGTTGTCTCCATTATTTCCTTCTTTGAAATAATCCTGAATTTCTATGCTAATTATGCAGATTTACCTTCAAGAACTACCAGTTTGTTTTGGCCTTGGCTTTTGCTATTGAAGAGATCAACAAAAATTCTAATCTTTTACATAATTTGACTCTGGGTTTTGATATCTATGATGTTCGATATGGAATATGGACAGCATTTAAAAATCCTTTCATTTGCCTCTTTGGGATGTACAAGATTCCAAACTTTAACTGTATGAAAGAGAACAAATTTACAGCAGCAATTACAGGAACTTCAGGAGCAATATCTTCCCAAATTGGGACACTATTGGACATCTACAAGTTTCCACAGGTAAGAGTGGGAGAGGTGGGGGATAATAAAATGCCTAATGTGATGCCATTTGAAGTGTGAGAAGGGAATGGTAGGAAGACAGTCGACTTATGAACCTATCAAATTTTGTCATGTCAAAGAATAAGTATCCAAAGATAATGAGATATCTATAGTCCCATTGGTTTGGAAAGGGAGATAGAAAATTTAGAGCCAACAAAGGAATTTTCAGAGTTTTAATCCTTATTATTAATTTTTGTTAAAAAGTCAGGAGATGAAAAATGACTTTAGAATGTCAAAGTATGTTGCACTGCATGTTTCTGGCTCACATCTGAAATCCTGGCAACACAGGAAACATTTCTAATTAATGAGAAAAAAGCAGGCAGCAATGTGTGCTTCAAGTGGTACAGTGCTAGCTTTGAGGGGGAAAAAACATGAAGTACATGAGGCCCTGAGTTGGTGTTCCTGTACTAACACTCAACCTCCCCCCGCCATGCTCATGTGTGAGATATATTGAATTAAGTAAGTTAGGCTGAGAAAGAGAAAGGAGTTATATGTTCTCTGATATCTAATGCAAGGTCTAAATTAGGAACACGAAATAGTAAACAATACATGGAATGTACACATACCCATTTACATATATACATGATCAAAATGACTAAATTAGGGTACATATCATGATAGATTTTCATGATGTAACCTCTCTGAAAACCAGAAAAATGAAAACCAGAAAAATGAAGCATATATTCTCTGAAGAAGTGGGTAGGTGTTAATGGGGTGTGAAAAAGGGCAGAGGAACAAGGAGTACATGAGTGGACAACCACATCATAGTATGAAATATGCATAACAGAAAATGGAACTAGTAAAGTCAGGGAATATGTGCAGTGGATATAGATGACAGGACTTGATGTAAACAATGACAAAGAGCAATAGGTATTGTAAAAACAAACACATTATGCAATAATTGAAAATTTGTAATATTTATTTTTTTTCAAAATCAAAAAGAAAAACCTACATTCCACCTTCTTGACATGGTTATATAATATACATCATGACTGGGATTATGATGGGTGAAAATTTCATCCATATAATGTCCTATTTTCATTCCCTTTAGCTTGCTTCTGGGCCTTTTGATCATGCCTTGAGTGACAATAACAAGTTTCCCGGTCTCTATCAGATGGCATCAAAGGATACATCAATAGCTACAGGCATGGTCTTGTTATTGCTTCACTTCAGCTGGAATTGGGTGGGACTGGTAACCTTACAAGATGAAAATGCTTTATCAATTCTTCCTGCACTGAAAGAAGAGATGGCCAAGAACAGGGTTTGTGTAGCTGTTGAGCTAGCATTCTCAAACCATGACACCTCAAATATTTTCAAAATCATGGCACGTTATACAGAGATTAATAAATCTTCAGCAAGTGTTATAATCATATATGCTGATAATGAATCTCTACCACATTTAATGATGTGTATTGAGAAATTTTTCATAAAAGGCAAAGTTTTTATCATGAACTCACAGTGGGATTTAACCATGGGAAATAAATATTTCATAGTAGGTTCATTACATAAACCTTTCATTTTTTCACACCATCACCCAGATGTTTCTGGATTCACAGATTTTGTCAAGACAATTAACCCTTCCAAATACCCAGAAGACTTTTACCTTGCTAGGCTGTGGTTTCTCTCTTTTAATTGTTCAGATTCTGTGTCTGACTGTGTAATGTGGGAGAACTGTCCTCATGATGCCTCCTTGGGTTGGTTGCCTGGGCACATTTTTGATATGGCTATGTCTGGAGACAGTTATGATATATACAATGCTGTGTATGCTGTGGCCCAGGCTCTGCATGAGATACTTCTTCAACAATCAGAAATACAAGCAATGGGCAATAGAAGAGAGGCAGTGCCTTCCCCTACACAGGTAAGGCCTTCTGTTTTGGATGGCACACACCAAGAAGAAAGTCACTTTGAAGATAGGTTTCTTACTGTATGAACTTAAATATTTCAGGTGTTTACCCATTATCCAATAAAATATACTTCTTTGAATGTCTGTGAGATTCTCTAGACATGTACTCCTTGGAAAAAGAAGGCAAGGAACAAGGTCAAGATGTATTCCATGATTCTAAAAATTCTTTTAGTTAAAATAACCTCAACATGTGAATAATGTTTGCAAAACTGTAAAATCTTCATTTCCCACTGCATTTCTATTTTTTTGTCAGTCCTGGGGCTTGAACTCAGGGCCTGAGCACTGTCACTGGCTTCTTTTTGCCCAAGGGTAGCACTCTACCACTTGAGTCACAGCACCACTCTGGCCTTTTTCTATATATGTGGTGCTGAGGAATTAAACCCAGGGCTTCATGTATACGAGGCGAGCACTCTTGCCACTAGGCCATATTCCCAGCCCCTCCTACTGCAAGTGATGACCTCCTGCATGTAGTTTTCTGATTGAGTTTTGTTCTGCTTTACATATTGAAATTTTACCAAGCTCAAACTACAGACATTCACAAAGTTAGTGGATGAAGAAATGTGTAGCTAGGTCACTAAAAGTTATGTCACTTATGACTACATGGAATCGGTTTCTCCTGAAAAAAAGGTCTTCCAATTCTTTGCTGGGCTAATAACTGGGCTAATTTAATTTATATTGAATGATTGACTGGAATTCATAAATATTATTTTTATACCTCCATATATTTATTCTGGGATACTTCATTACATTACTCTGCTATTGTTGAATTCTGCATCAGAAATTTCAGGCAATCGGGTGCTTTTCCTATCAAGTTTCCCTTCTGAAATCTGGGATGTACTATACCATAATATGATGTATCTCTTCTAGCTGCATCCTTTTCTGCAGAACACCCAATTTCATAACCCTGCTGGAGGTCAAGTGATTTTGAATGAAAAAAGGAAATTGGAGGCAGAATATGACATTGTGAACATTTGGAATTTTCCAGAAGGTCTTGAACTTGAAGTGAACATAGGAATGTTTTCTCCATATACTCCACATGGCCATCAGCTATCTTTATCTGAAGATATGGTAGAGTGGGCCATAGACACTACAGAGGTCGGTTGGATCTCTTTCTAATGATTTTAAGGACATTTAAGTAAGCAAAATTCAACCTTAAAATCTGTACCTTATTGGAAGGTAGCAACTTTTGTAATACTAGTTACTTAGCCTGCTGAGAGCAGAATATCATGTTTTCAACTCAGTGCTAGCATGAAAGCCTATGAGACTCATCCCCAATTAAACATCAATAAAGCTGAAGTGGAACTGTGGCTCGAGCATCAGAGTGCTAGCTTTAAGCAACAGAACTCAAGTACATAGCCCAAGCTCTCAAGACTTAGTTCTGGCACACAACCCTAGAAAAGGGAGACCTATGCACTTCCTTACAGCAGTTTTAAACTTTCAAAGAGGATTTTTCCTACTTACACCTCCTCAATCACAAATGAGTAGGAGATAACAAATTGACATGAATTCAAAGATACTCCATACAAGTGGTCACTAGGACTTACTTTCTCACCATTCATCTCTAACTGTTAAGGGTCTCACACTCCTACGTAGATTTCAACCGACAAGATAGAGATCAAGGTTACAGAATGTAAGCCTTTTCTGGTATGATATAGAATGTATAACAGCATTCAATCACCTGACAAGATTCATGTCTGTAAAATCAAATGTTTAATATTCTTATTATTTAAAATAATGGAATTTTTGGAGTGTCAGGTAAAAGTCTGGACAGTTACTGACACATATCTGATTTTCCTCAGCCTCCTCACTCTGTCTGCAGTGAGAGCTGTGGTCCTGGGTTCAGGAAATCCCCCCAGCAGGGAAAGGCTGCCTGTTGCTTTGATTGTGCCCCTTGCTCAGACAATGAGATGGCTAATGTGACAGGTAAGTTTATGACTTAGGGAGAAATTCATACCCTTGCCTAGTGTCCCCCAATGCATGCAATGGAAAACTTGTGTATTAGAATTGCAGCACTAGCTTTTCTTCCTTAACTTGGTGATTTAATTGACTCTGACTTATGTGTAGGATTAGTTTTTCCACTGTTTTATGCATATTATTCAAGAAATCACTAATGTAATTTCAACTTCTGTAATATTAGGTGCAAATCCCTTTTGTGTATAAGATCACAATCTTTTTTAAAATTAACTTTAGAATTCAAAGAACACAGAAATCTTGCATATTGGTATTTCCTAGTGCTCAGAAATGTTCATACAACAAAGTGCTCTGGTTGAGTTTTGTGTAAGAACAGGCACAAGAGTTGTGCACAACATGACTTTGCTCTGGTTGAGCTTTGTGTAAGAACAGGTAGAACAGGTAGAACAGGTAGAACAATGATAATCAAATCACACATTTATTTGAATCATGTTGCCCAACTCTTTACAAGTAAGTAGGAGAGACAAATACGATAGCTGCAAGAAAGGGCTACACGGCTATTTATATTGTCCAGATACAAACTCAGAAGTGCAATGCTCACTTTTGGATGAGAGGTTTGAGTAGTGCACACAAGGCTGAGACTAAGATGGCTGCAGGAAGAGGCATAGAAAAAAATTATTTGGGTACTAGAAATCTGAATAAATCATATGGGTGATAGTCAATGTGGGTAAAAAAGAGAATGGGGGAATGTATCACAGAATATGATGAAAATGTAAAATGATACTGAACACATCTGGTGATCCTTGGTAATGTTTGCTTTTATGCTAATAATTATTTACATGTTGGAATTATCAGTATAAAGGGATTTCATAATTTCCTTTTATGTACTAAAAAGGTTTCATGGTTATTTGACTTCCTTACCAGATATGGAGCAGTGTGTGAAGTGCCCAGATTACCAGTATGCCAACACACAGAGAAACCAGTGCCTCCAAAGAGCAGCAAGTTTCCTGGCTTATGGAGAGCCCTTGGGGATGGCCTTGGTCTGCATGGCTCTTTGTTTATCTACACTCACAGCATTTGTTCTTGGACTCTTTGTGAAACATCAGAACACCCCCATTGTTAAGGCTAATAACCAGGCTCTCAGCTATATCCTGCTCATCTCCCTCATCTTGTGTTTCCTCTGTTCCTTCCTCTTTATAGGACATCCCAACACACTCACCTGCATACTACAGCAAATCACATTTGGTGTTGCATTCACTGTAGCTATTTCTGCTGTCTTGGCTAAAACAGTAACTGTAGTTCTGGCCTTCAAGGTCACTTTCCCAGGGAGAAGGATGAGGTGGTTGCTGGTATCAGGGGCTCCTAACTTCATCATTCCCATGTGCACTCTGATCCAGGTGATTCTTTGTGTACTCTGACTAGCAACTTCTCCTCCTTTTATTGACACAGATGTACACTCTGAACATGGCCACATCATTATCCTGTGCAACAAGGGCTCCCTCACTGCTTTCTACAGTGTCTTGGGTTATCTGGTTTTGCTGGCCCTGGCCAGTTTCATTGTGGCTTTCCTGGCCAGGAACCTGCCTGACACCTTCAATGAAGCCAAGTTCCTGACCTTTAGCATGCTGGTGTTCTGCAGTGTGTGGCTCACTTTCCTGCCTGTATACCATAGTGCCAAGGGAAAAGTCATGGTTGCTGTAGAGGTCTTCTCCATCTTGGCTTCCAGTGCAGGGCTCCTGGGCTGTATCTTTGCCCCCAAGTGCTACATCATCTTGTTAAGGCCAGATAGAATTTTTCTGCATGATTTTAGGGACAAAAAACACACTAGGGGAAATAAGTCCTGTTAACATGAAATTTAGATGTACAATCAAATCTATACAAGGTTGAGACCAGATCTGCATGCCTTTTTCTATCAGATATTAGTTTATATTGTTGTAATCAATTCAATATGTGACTCTTAATCATTTGTCTTGTATAGTCATAAGTTGTAGTCACATCCAGATGAATTTGATTTTCATTCTATATATTTTTTGTTCTTACTATTTACTTTGTCCTTAGCCAATCATCTCCACTAGTTTATTTTCATGGTTACTAGTTATATTATTGCACTTTCTTAATAATTTGCCTATTTTTTCATTATCAGTCCTGGGTCTTGATATTAGAGCATGGGTACTACCCCTGAGTTTTTTTTTCCTTGTTATCCTCAGAATACTGCTTTATCCCTCGAACCAAGATTCTACTCTTGGCTTTCTGGTGGTTAACAGGAAATAATGTTTTCTTGACTTTCCTATCTAAGCTTATCATCACATTGCTCCTTTCTATACTGTGTTTATGGGTATTTTTCTAAATTTTCAAATACATTTTCTTCCTGCTTGTACATAACTATTCTAATTAATTACAATTCATTAATACCTCTTTCAAAAGAACAATGTTCTCCTATACTCATTAGAGTGTATTTTGCTTAATAGTTGTGTACTTCCATTCACATTCCTGTTATTTTCCATATTGCTCAATCATTCTCTCTGATTCTATTCCCTCTGCACAATCATTCTCTCTGATTCTATTCCCTCTCTTTTGTTCTTATTTTTCCTCCTCCCTCTCCATGTTCTCTAGATTGTTTTAAAATTTCAGGAATGGATTTTATATGCTACAATTTTATAGCAAAAATTGCTAGTTTTATGAAATAATATCTATGGAAAGTAGAGATTCATAAAAGGTTGCTTTCTCATAGCTGGATAAGCTTTTCAATTTACTCTTGTTTAATCACTTTAAAAATATTGTACTTACAAAACTGCATGTATTTTATATGTCTGTACATACTTTTTGTTTTTATATTTCAATTTGTATTATATCTGTTGATAAGAAATGTCATATTTCTAATACACTAATTTTATAAGAAATAGACCATTCATTATTACACAGACTGACTTATTGGGTTCTATGCTATGTTACAGAAACATATGACTATTTAAGGTGTATGGTCACATAATGACATATATTTCTGCTCTCTCATATGGTTCATTGCACCTTATTTTTTTCTGACATTTGCATTCCCTTTTTTGAGAATTTATTTTTATTATCTTTAAGTATATCTACAAAGGTTTTCAGTTCAACATACCAATTTATGAGCACAATGAAATTTGATTTAACTTCAGATTGACTGAATAGCTAGATATGATTTAACTTCAGATTGACTGAATAGCTAGATGTGATTTAACTTCAGAATGCTTACAATGGGATTTTACTGCTTTAGTTTTAGATTAAAATTTAAATAACCCACATTGTGTTTATGTTTCTTTCATAAAGGCATACTACTTAACAAATATTTCTAAATTATTAGTATTTTTATCCAGAGAGTCAAAATATTTCAGTTTATATTAAAGTTCATTGTTTATTTTTCTTCTTGATTTCAATAATTTCAACAATAAAATTGGATTGTAATTGTGACTAAAAAACTGATTAGCCATTCAATGTCAAGCAGTTAACAACAGTCATCACAATATATGAGATCCCCAAATATCTACTTTGCCCAAGTGAAAGTGCATTTTGGACATTAGGTGCTGGAGCCAGCCAAGAGCGAAAAGGGAATCCTGAATAAGGGGGGCGAGAATTAAAGAAAAGGAAAAATGCAAGACAAGAGAAAAAGGACAAGAGATAAAAGATGGGGTACGAGAGGTCTGTAACTCGAGATTGTAACTCAAGACTGCAGCCACGTTTATTCTTAACTTCCAGCTTATATGCTGTTTAGGAACCAGGGACTAGCATAGGGTTGCTAAAACTCAAGAACACAAAGAGGCTTTGAAGTTCACAACATCTGATGGCAGTAAAGACAGAATGAGGTTGATTAACATAGGAATGTACTCCAGCGGTCATAGCAAAGCAATTCCGGATAGGGGCTGAGTTACTAGTGAACAAATGTCTTTGCATTTAGGATATCCTTGTAATAAACAACAAGCCAGAGGTCAGAATGAAATTAGCTGCAGTTTCGGCTCCGCTCCCAACACCTCCCCCGTCTTGGTTTAAAGAAGTGAAACCACCTGTCTTAGGTTGAGTGGGTTACCAAGCCTGTCTTACACATAACCGGGAACTTCTTCAGAGCAAAGCTGAAGGCCCTGTCATAGGTCCGTCAGACTGAGACCCCCCCTTACCCATCTCTGGCTGCAGTTCCTCTCAAGGGAAATTCATTTACTTGGAGTTTGACCTTATGCAGCTGACTGGCTAAACTCATGAAAGAGTTTTGCAATATGCGTATGATGCAAGGAAGGCATAGGAAAACCATCAGCAAAAGTATCCCTGGGCCTAGCAATGTCATTAGCAGCCCCTTAACATTAGTCAAGGAAGGGATATACTGTTGAAGTTGTTCCAACAGTTCTTTTGCTGTTTTTGCCACTTCAGAGTCCATAGGCGGAGCTTGTTCTAGTCCAGCTATTTGCCTATGGAGTTGAAAGAGATCTAAGGACAAACTATTATGGTGCCAAATACCATTAAGATGTGCTGCAACTTGTTCCCAAGGATAGCTCGACCCATTATATTTATGGACAGTCACACAAATAAAGCCAAACCCAGCAAGCATGACAGTGCACCCATTGCAAAGTTTGTAAAGCACAAATTTGTTCTCCCACAGACAACACAGATTCATACAATGCTTCTAATATTTGTTCTACCTTATCATCAATCCTGCCTTGAAAGTGCAGGGCTTGCATAGTATTATGAACAAGCTGATTAACATAGTGAGCTGTCTGCACACTTTGTGTTAAAGTCACAGTAGCTGTTGCAGCAGAGGCAGCAAAAGAAATAAAGGCTACAATGCCTACAATCAATAGCCTTATAAATTGTCTAGGGCCCATGAGCTCTTTTAAATGTTTTAACACTTGAATATCTGTTTCTTCATACCAAGCTTCAGATATGTTCACAGGAAGCATGACAAATGGAGGTTGCTTAATAACAATTACAGAATCAGTAAGACCACTATACAAGCTATTTGTTAAAGAACAGTTAGTACAAGTAACATTGAAATACCTGGCTCCTATAGAAATATTAAAAGGTCCATAATAATGGCATAAGGAGGTGTTACTCAACGCATAATATATTTTAACGAAGAAGAAGTGGGCCAGG
This sequence comes from Perognathus longimembris pacificus, assembly GCF_023159225.1. NCBI lineage: Eukaryota > Metazoa > Chordata > Mammalia > Rodentia > Heteromyidae > Perognathus > Perognathus longimembris. The sequence continues at coordinate 43,592,817 of NC_063178.1, forward strand.
AGATATTATTTAGGGCAGCCACTAACATCCAGACATGACTTTGAGGGTGTACATTCATCCACCACAGACCTGGGTTGTACTTGTTGGTGAGATTGGCTCCAGACCAGTCCATCAGTCGAGAATTAGTTCCTGAAATATTGGCTATAAAAGGATGTTCATGTCTACATTATATGGGGTGCACTTCTCCCGTGGATTCTACAATTTGAGAAGAATTGATGCAGCTAGTCACACGTATTTTGGGACGAAATGACAAATTTAAAAGATCCATGCTGGGAAAAATCTGACAGCTCTGCCCAAACAAGAAGATGGAGAGCCCCATAAAGACGGCATTGTTTCCAACAAGGTACCCAGGAAACAAGGTACCCAGAAGGCTGTAGAAAGCACTGAGAACATGGCCAGGGCATACAGTCATTGCTCATAGACAAGGCATTTTTGAGGCTTGATGATACAACGTTTTAGCATCAACTGGATTGAGAATGCTTCTATTATTTTAGGGACCTGTGAAAACATGCAAGTCACTCTCATCAGTGGCTTCCTGGATTGACGAATGAAAAGCAAACAAAGAGCATCACATAATATTCCAAGGAGGAGAGATTTTTTTTGTAGGGGAGGGGTGGGGGAGACCAGGTGCTGGTGATTTACTACTGTAATCCCAGCTACTTTCAGAGACTGAGATCTGAGGAGCCTGGCAAAGCCCATCTTGGGGAAAGAAGGTCAGTGAGACTCTTACCTCCAGTAAACTACCAAAAAGGCTAGAAAGGGAACTGTTAAAGTGTTAGAGTGCTAGACTTGAGCAAGAAAAATAAAGCTTGGGACAATGTTCAGGCCGTGAGTTCAAATCCCAGGACTGGCACAAAAAAAAAACCAATAATACCAACAACAACAGCAGAAAAAACAAAAACAGGTTGATGTGGAGGGGACATTTCAAACGATGGGCAGACAATAATACTGTCTGCTTGCAAGGGGGTGACGCATGCAGGGAAATTCTCCAAAGAAGTAACACTTGCAGGTGAGATATGAAAAATGAGAAACAGGCAGTTTTGCAAAGCCCTGAGGCAGAGAACATTCACAGTCACATGAGGCAGGAAAAGCAAGCCAGCTGGAGTAGCTGAACTCCCTGAGGGTGAGAGAGATCGCAACAAATGGGTGGGTGGCAGATATATAGTTGTGAGTAGCTTGCAGACCTTGTGGGTGATGCTTGGGTTTATTCCAGTAGCTCAGAGAGGCAACAGCCACTGCAACTCAGCACACAGGAAAAGAAATAAACCTCTTTCTCTCTCTCTCTTTTTCTGTGTGTGTGTGTGTGTGTGTGCGCGCGCGCACGCGCGCCAGTGCTAGGGCTTGAACTCAAGGCCTGGGTGCACTATCCCTTAATATTTTTAACTCAAGGCTGATGTTCTACCACTTGAGACACAGCTCCACTTCCAGCCTTTTGCTAGTTCATTGGAGATAAGAGTTTCATGGACTAGCCTGCTCAGGCTGGCTTTGAACTTTAATCCTCAGCTCTCAGACGTCTAGGATTATGTGGGATTCCAAGTGCAGGGAGAACTCTCTGGAAGGTTTCAAACAGGAAGATTGAGGAGGAGGAGGAGGAGAAGACCATAGGCGTGACCTATTAGGCCTTCTATGAATTCTTTCCATAAGGATGATTGCCAAGATTTTACGTGCTGGTATAAGTGAAATCTCAGAAGACTACACAGCCAAGATGGCTGTTGTCATTTTCTGTTTTATAGGTGTAGTGGGTGTTACTGAACCTCTCATATCACCTTGGCCCCCACTTTTAGCCCTCTGATTTCAACCACAGCTACAAAGGGTAACCCTGTGCAAATTCAGACTTATTTAAGGCTGGTAGTTGCACCAAGATATCATATTGCTTCTCTTACTTTTCTATTCCATAACACACCTCAAAATGATGGTGAACAGTGCAGAGTTACCGCCCCAAAAGCAATGCTTTTGGATGTGTATGTATAGGAGTGTATATATGTGTATATGTATTTATTTGTGCATGTATGTGTGCCTGTATATGCATATGATTTATATCCACGTGAATTCTGTCTCCTCTGCTTTATGTATGGTGTATTCATGTGAATATCATCGGGAGGGTGGTGGGATGGCACAGAACTTGTGGGAAAGTGAACTGCAGAACTTGAGAGTGGAGATGGGAGGGGAGGGATTGGGAGAGGAGGAGGGAATAGGAGACACGGTATGAAAGGAAACATACTCATTACCTCACTCGTGAAACTGTAACCCCTCTATACATCACCGCGACAATCACAATAAACTAAATGAATTATGAAGAAAAAAAACCTGAGGGGAATCAGCTGGGTTTCTTGTTGATGCAGATTAAAGGGGCAGAGTGAAAAAAATTGATGCAGACATAAACACATGAGTTAGAGAAAAGGGAAGTGTAAGAGTTAAGAGACTCCTGAGCTGGAGAGAAAATGATCACTTGCTAAGTTGTCACTTGCTGTGTCTTCTGTGCTCACTGATCTCTTTGTTCTTTTCTCTAAATTTAATTACTCCAAATTACCTAGTAACTACCTTACACAGAAGTAGGAAGGCGTTTGTGTAATCCCATGTGCATTTTGTTTTCAAATTTACGCAGATGCAGGACTTCATTATGACAGAATTTCTTGTTGTTGTTTAATTTAAATTTTATTTTTCTGTGCAAGTTCTAGGGCTTGATCACAGGGCCTGAGCCTTATCCCTGAGATATTTTTGGTCAAGGCTAGTGCTCTACCACTTAAGCAACAGCTCCACATCTGGCTTTTTGTTGATAATGGGAGATAAGTCTCACAGACTTTTCTGCTCTCGATGGCTTTGAACTGAGCTCTTCAGATCTCAGCCCCTTGAGTAGTTAGGATTAAAGACATGAGCACCAGCGCCCAGCTCACTTTTTTATTTAATGTCACTCAGTGGGACAGAATGTGGTAGAAAGGCTTCTGAATGCCAACATGTTTCTTCCTTCTTTTTTCATCCCCTGAGCTCTCAAATAAAAGTTTGAAAGATATAGCCAGGCACCAGTGACTCACACTTGTAATCCTACCTACTCAGGAAGCTGAGATCTGAGGATCACAGAAAAAAAGCCAGACTGGAAAGGCAAATCCCAGAGTGTCTTATCTCATAATTAATCAGCAAAAAGACAGAAGGTATGAATCAAGTAGCACATGGCCTACCTTGAGCAGAATGAACCAAATAAGAGCTCAAAGTCTTGAGTTCAAACCCCAGTACCTTTGTACATGCACGCACTCACACACATACACACACACACACACACACATACACACACACACACACATGAGTTTGGAGGACAGTCAAAACAATATTGAATATCTTCATTAACCCTCTAAAGGGAAATGAAATTACTATTCACGCTAAAGCAGCATTTAATATTGACCTGATAAATGGTTTGGATTTTGTCCTTTCAACGTTTGTTAAAACACTGGGCAGTAGCATAAATATTTAGTCTTTCATCCATCCTCTAATGAGCTAGTTGTGTTATTATAACTGCAAGTGCTGGCAACATAAATGGCCTCACATGAGATTTTATTTCAATGAAAATTCTTCCCATACAGGAGGTCTTGCCCACAAAAGAACTGTGTGATATGTATGATTAATGTTTTATTTGAGGAAATTACCATTGAGAACTCAAGAAGTGACATTGTGCCAGGCACTGGTGGCTCACGCCTGAAATCCTTACTGCTCATGAGGTTCCAATTTGAGGATCAAGGTTTGAAACCAGCCTATGCAGACACACCTGAGTGACACTTATTTCCAGTTAACTAGTACAAAGCTGGAATTGAAGTGGTGGCTCCAGTAGTAGAGCACCACTCTAGAGTAAAAGAACTAAGGGACAGTGCCCAGGGCTTGAGTTCAAGACCCAGTACTGTCACTAAAACAATAATTCAGTTCCATTATATATATTAAGTGGGCTTAGCATAATAAGAATTGCAGTAATACCTGTGATTTAACATTTTCTGCCAGTCGCATGTTGGTGCTAAGATAAGTGCCCCCTTCTGCCCTCCAAAACCCTGTTTCGTGTGACTGTGTCTTTACTGATCACATTTCCTTTCCTTCTGTTTCCTTCGGACATCATTATTCCCTTGCTTGTTAGGGGTTCTAAGTGATTCTAGGGGCCCAGACCTCACAGGCCTTTGGATCTCTCAGCTTAAGAGAGCAGAGTGGAGCTAGTGAGCAAATAATCTAGAGATGATCAGATGCACTAATTATGCCAGGGGGTGCTCAGAACCCTTGTGGTCATGACAAGTATTTGACTTCAAGGAGTTTTTATATTTGGTAAACACAGGTTGTGTGCTTGTTGAGCTTTAGAGGCAACTGTGTGTGTGTGTGTGTGTGTGTGTGTGTGTGTTTGTGTGTGCCAGTCCTAGGGCTTGAGCTTAGGGCCTGAGTGTTATCCCTATGCTTTTGTGCTCAAGGCTGGCACTTAACCACTTGAGCTGCAGTTCCACTTCTGTCTTTTTGGTGGGGGGGCATATCGGTGATAAGAGTCTCACAGACTTTACTGTCCAGGATAGCTTAGAACCTGGATCCTCAGGTCTCAGCCTCCGGAGTTGCTATGATTATATGTGTGCGCCACCAGTATCCAGCTAGAATTAATTTTTTCTGTGGCCATCACATTCTAGTGTGCTTCTTCTTCTTCTTCTTCTTCTTCTTCTTCTTCTTCTTCTTCTTCTTCTTCTTCTTCTTCTTCTTCTTCCTCCTCCTCCTCCTCCTCCTCCTCCTCTTCCTCCTCCTCCTCCTCTTCCTCTTCCTCTTCCTTCTCTCCACCTTTCTTCCTCCTTCACTTCCCCCTCTTCTTCATCCTTTTCCTTCTTTTTCTTAAACTCAGGGACTGGACACTGTCCCTTAGCTTTTTCACGCAAGGCCTGTGCTACACCACTTGAGCCATAGCTGCACTTGTTTCCCCTTGGTGCTTCATTGGAGATGAGAGTCTCATGGACTTTCCTGGCAGGGCTGACTTCAGACTGTGATCCCCAGATCTCCGCCTCCTGAGTTGCTAGGATGACAGGAGTAAGCCACCACTGGCACCTGGCTTGAATCTATCTTTTTTTTATAGAACAGTAGACTGTGTCTAAGAACGACACAATGTGTGTCATCTTAATTGATCAGGAAGGACAATTGGTTTGGCCAGTGGTGAATCATAATACAATGTGGTAGAACACGGGTAGCCATTGTAAATCCACATGTACACTCGGCTCTTGGTAAGAATATTTCCAGCAATACTCAAAATGCCATCCAAGGCCTGGATGGTTTCCTGTGTCATTGCTGCTCCTGGTGTGGTGCTGGTTTGAACTATAAATTCTACTTAGCAGCCCACTCTGGCTTCAAGCTCTTTTCTCACCATGGAAAACAAGTTGCTCTTGTAAGTCCAGACCTCACATTAGGGGGAAGGAGGGCTCCCTTTGGCAGTCCCAATAATCAGGAAACAAGATTTCCTTTCCCAAGACCTAGAAGCAAATATCAGAAATCTCACTGGTCCAATATTCAAAATCTAATTATCCAACCACTGTGCTTGCTAATTGGAGGATCTGGTTTGCCAGGTTACTTAAGAACATTCATGGGAGCTAAAACTGGAGTCATTTCCAGCCAAAATAATGACCAAGTATGAGGGGAATGAGTAAACAATTCCTAAGAGAGAATTAGGGTCCTATTTGGCAAGAGAAATTAGGAAAAAACATATATCAGAGGATGAACTATTGTTGACATTGATTTCTGGATATTTGATCATAATTTATGAATTATTAAAGTTTCCTTCATCTGGCTGAACACCTCCTTATTCCAAAAACAATGATGAGGACGAAGAGGAGGAGGAGAAGAAGAAAAATATACAAGCACTCTGGTAGCTCACTTCTGTAATCCTTGCTACTCAGGAGGCTAAGATCTGATGATCCCAGCTCAAAGCCAGCCTAGGCAGTCTGAGTCCCACATCCTGAGATGGCCTCACAGTGACACATGTTACAGTTCCAGATCTTTCCACTTCTCTTTCAGCTGAAGAAAGACAAATCCCTGGAGGCTGAAGAAAAGACTGTAAATATTCACAGACGAAGGCCCTGCTTTTTGCTTTTTTGAAATCTTCTTTTCTTGCTTGTGAGAACAAAGCACTTGTGGTCCTTCCTGGCAAAGTACTATGGCTGATCTGATAGACAACCTAACCCCACAATCCATCTTTCTGCCTCAAGCTTGCTCAGGCTTTTCAAGTCTGTTTCCTATAGCAATACAGTTGTGGCAGTGCACTGTTCTTGGCCATCTGGGGGAAATTCCACCCACAATCTCAACATCACCTTTCCCCTCTGAAAAAGTTAACATATTTAGGTTATTGGGTTCCTTAAAAATAGTATATGGAGGCAAAGGGTGGTGGCTCACACTTGTAATCCTAGCTATTCAGGAGGCTGAGATCTGATCTGAGAAACATGGTTCAAAATCAGCCCAGGTAGGAATGTCCATGGTACTCTTATCACCAGTGAATCACCCAAAAAGCCAAAAGTGGCGTTGTGGCTCCAAGTGGTAGAGCACTAGCTTTGCCCCATGACCGACAAAAGAAAGAGAGAGAAAGAGGTAGGGACAGAGACAAGAGACAAAGACAGAAACAGTGGAAGAAACAGAGATAGAGAGATAAAGAGACACAGAGAAAAAGACAGACAGACAGACAGACAGAGAGAAACAGAAAGACATGGTCATGGAGCAATCTCAAATTAAGAGCAACCCCCCATAACCTACTTCTTCTAACTATCTTCTCAAGATTTCCCCACCTCCCCATCACATCCTGAGCTGATGGGCCCTATGAGATCCAATCCTAACAACAATGAGAAAATCTCGTGTATTTAACAGTCCCTTATTCATCTGTGACTTTAATCAACACCAACTCCTCCAACACAGCCCTTTACTAATGCAATCAGTTTGTATAGCTTCTACAGTCTAACTTGTAGCCTATTTCACTTCCAATAATAATAATAATAATAGTAATAATAATTCTCTGTATATTATTATTATGTCCTTAGAACTTTGAGAGCAATTCAAATTATTATTATTTTATTTTTATTTTGTTTGTCCTGGGGCTTGAATTCTGGGCCTGGGCACTGTCCCTGTTCAGGGTGGATGCTCTACCACTTGAGCCATAGTGCTGATTCCTTTTATTTTTTAAGATTCTAAGGAAAACCATTAGATAAGTTACCATACAGAAAACCTAATTTAGGTTTTGGAGACTCACCCCTGTAATCTTAGTGACTCAGGAAGCTGAGATCTGAGGATGTCAGTTTGAAGCCAGCCAGGGCAGGTGTGTCTATAAGACTACTCTCTAATTAACAAGCAAAAAGCTGGAAGTGGAGCTGTGGCTCACGTAGTAGAGTGCTAGCCATGAGCACAAAAGATAAGGCTCTGAGTTCAAGCCCCAGGACAGACAGACAGACAGACACACACACACACACACACACACACACACACACACACAAACTCATACACACACACATCATATACAGAACCGGACCTAGATTCTTTACACTGAACGTCTCTGTTAGAAGATACTACATTAGTCTCTCTGAAATTTAGTGTGCCTACAATGGTTCTAGCTTCACTGAGGCAGTGGACGAAACTTCTAGAAGTAACTGGAGACACAGGGAGTGCTTAATCAGCCTTCTCTCACTCATACTGCCTTCTGCTATCCAATTTTCCACCCTCTTCCAGTCATTCTGGTCCTGGTGTTCGTGGTGTGCTGAACTCACTTCCACATTGACAGGCTGTTCTTCAGCTTTGTGGAGGAGTGGACTGGGTCTCTGGTGGTGGCCTTCAATCTCACCCATGTGTTGTCAGGTAAGTGGGCCACGTGAGCTCTTTTTTTTCATTCTGCATGCACATCTCCCTATCCCAACACCTCACACAGATCTGTTCCTCTGGTGCAAAGGAATTTGAGGTCCTATTTCACTTCAAGACTAAAGAGTGGTATGTTATTTGGCCAAAAGAAATCAGCCAGATCGCTATTCAGTAGGCCGTTTTCTACAAAATCCCACACTGACATGAGAGAACCACAGCAGAAATATGATAAAGGCATCATGACTCCTTTGATTTCTCTTCCAATAGCTGCATGGTGTTAATTTAGCACATAGAATGTCCCCCAAAACTCATATTCTGTTGTGAAGGGAACTCAGGGCTGATCATGGCCGGTATTTATTCTATTTGGATGATGCTTTTGGTCAAGGGGCCCTGGAATATGGAAGAAACCAGGAGTGGGGACATTGTTAAGTCAAGGGACCTGGATTTGTACCACATTAATATTCTTTTTCTTTTTTCCTGTGCTGAGCCTTGGACTATGAGCCTGGGCACTGTCCCTAAGCTCCTTTTTCTCAAGGCTTGAGCCACAGCACCACTTACAGCTTTTTCTGTGACTAATTTGAGATAAGTGTCTCATGGACTTTCCTGCACAGGCTGGCCTTGAACTGTGATCCTCACTCAGATCTCAGCTTCCTGAGTAGCTAGGATGACAGGTGTGAGTCAAAGGAAAAACTGACTTCCTCCATGTCCAAAATGCCTCAGCCACATCTGGCAGTCAGGTCTGCACTAGATAGCCATGGCCTGATGTCAAATAGCCAATCAAACAAGATAGGTGCTGGTAGCTCACTTCTGGAGTCCTGGCTACTGAGGAGGCTAAGCTCTAAGGATCATGGTCTGAAGATGACAAAGTACATGAAGCTCTTAGCTCCAGTTAACCAAGCCAGTATGACTCACGTTGTAGAGTGAAAATGCTAAGCAAAAGTTGGGAGTCCTTGAGTTCAAGTCCCAGTATGGGCACACACACACACACACACACACACACACACACACACACACGCAAAAGCAGATGAAGTAATATGCATGGAAGAGATGGTAAGTTGCCCCTACCATGACATTCTAACATCACCACAATAAAGAGATGGTTTCATTAATAATAAATGTAACAAAATACTATCATTAAATATTTTATAAACAAAGAAACAATTCCAGAAGAAGTGACTTCAGATAAACATTGATCAAAAGACAATAACACACAAATGCCCATTGAGAACCATGAACCTCCACACCTGCCTTTATACTCAGCCAACATGTGCATAGATCACATGTAAATAATGTCAGTGTGGACCCATTTCTTTTACAGAGCCAAAGCTCAAAACTTTTTTTCCCCAAATTTTTATTATCAAACTGATGTACAGAGAGGTTACAGTTTCATATGTTAGGCATTGGATACATTTCTTGTACTGTTTGTTACCTTGTCCCGCATACCCCCCTCCCTCCTCCCCCATTCCCTTCCCCCCCCCCATGGAGGTGTGCACTTCACTTACACCAAACAGTTTTGCAAGTATTGCAAACTCAAAACTTTTTCCAGCAATTATCCTACGGTTCACAGGACAAAACTAGAATATTTTTATAAATATATCAGGAATGATGCTGGAGACACTTTGACTAGCCAATTACCTCTCCAGATGTAGCAAGGTGTCACCTTAATTTAGGTTTGGGGGTGAGCAGATGAATGGAGAGAGGGAGTGTGGGCAAACACAGTCATAATATTCAGTGTGCCTAAGTACAAATGGAACCAGGGAAGTCGAGGGGATGGGGCAGGTTTGGGGAGAAATGGGGAAATGATGAAGGAGGCGATGGCAATTGAGATGTACACAAAATGTACACATTGACTTGAAACCCCTTTGATCAACTACTTCAAGATAATTGTATCAAGGCGAGAGAAATGATGCCAACTATGGCTTCAAAAATGGCATTTTCTTATGAAGACACCACTCCTCCTTTCCCTGCCACACATGGCAAACTAGATAAACTCTAATCCTCTTTTTTTTTTGCCAGTCCTGGGGCTTGGACTCAGGGCCTGAGCACTGTCCCTGGCTTCTTTTTGCTCAAGGCTAACACTCTGCCACTTGAGCCACAGCGCCACTTCTGGCCATTTTCTGTGTATGTGGTGCTGGGGAATTGAACCCAGGGCCTCATGAATACGAAGCAGGCACTCTAGCCACTAGGCCATATCCCCAGCCCTCTAATCCTCTTAAGCCATCAGAGAAATACCCTACACACTTGGTGGCTCATACCTGCAGGCCTAGTGACTCAGGAGGCCAAGATCTGAGGATCAGTGGTTCAAAGCCAGCACTGAAAAACTCTTATCTCCAACTAGCCACTGAAAAGAGCTGATAGTGGGGCTGAGGCTCAATTTGTAGAGTGCTAGCTTTGAGTGGAATAGAAAAAGCTAAGGGACAGTGCCCAGGCCCTGAGTTCAAGACCCAGGACTGGCACCAAAACACCAAAGCAAAACAAATTAGCATTTTCATTAGCCGGTTCTTTACCTGGCCATGTTATCAATAGAAAGTACTGCATCCTTTTCTTGTACCTATGGCCTCTGCACATCACACCTGCTGTATTCCCGCTCTCTTCCTCAATGATCTCCAGCCCATTATTATATGTAGGCAGATGTCATGCTCACCCAAAAAGTCCTTTGTGACATCACAGTCCTTGTAAACATGAGGACAGAGTCATCATGGAAACTGCCATGGAGTGTCTCTTATTGAGACCTATTTTGCTTTTAACCAAACCTGTCCTGTATCATTGTAGTGTTTGTTATTGAGTTTAGCCCTAGCTAAATGGCTTGATGATCCTGAACCACAGTCAAAGTTCAATTGCTAGTTGGCCACTGGTGGCTAAAGCCTGTAATCCTAGATACTCAAAAGGCTGAGATCTGAGGATAATAGTTCAAAGCCCAGCCCATACAGGAACATCCATCTCCAATAAACTACTCAGAAAAAGCTGGGAGTGGTGCTGTGGCTCAAATGGTAAAGCATTAGCCTTAACAACAAAGAGGCTCAGGGGCAGTGCCAGGCCCTGAGTTCAGGCCCAGGCTTGGCAAAAAGAAAGGAAAGAAAGAAAGAAAGAAAGAAAGAAAGAAAGAAAGAAAGAAAGAAAGAAAGAAAGAAAGAAAGAAAGAAAGAGTAGGAAGGAAGGAAAGAAGGGAGAGATGAGAGGATAGGAGGGAGGGAGGGAATGAGGGAAGGAGGGAGGGAGAGAGGAAGGAAGAAAGGAAGAAAGGAAGCAAAGAAGGAAGGAAGGAATAAGGTATGGTGATAACAGGAGAGTGTGTAACAAATGGGGCTTTGACAGGGCACCAGGCATTTGATGGGTAAAGTAAATAATAAAATGCAATTAGTCAAATAAAATGGGAGCATGGTCAAGGAGGAAAAGGTCAGCAAGAAAAAATAGTTTGGGGAATCTTTTGGGGGGGGGGCGAAAATAGTACTCCACAGAGAAGGGATTATAAATGTATATAAGTAAACATATGTAGGAATTCAAGTAAAATTCCAATCATAAGGAGAATGTAAAAAAAATAACACTTCTTTCCTCTGATACTTAAACATATCTTGTTGAAGCTGGAAGAACATGGTTTTTAATTTAAGCAAACAGAGGTCAAAGGAAGTTACAGAACCTCTCATCTCAGATCCCAGGCCAGCCTACTTTTCTATTTTATTTTTTCCCCAAGACTCTTTAATCTTCCCGTGTTTGATCCCGGAGTGCACAGGTGTTAGATCTGTGCAGAGCATTTTGTAGCCTCCATTTAGTCTTGGAGACAGGGCTTTTTTTTAAAAAGCCTCCATCGCAGGAAGTCCTGGCCTGCATGCGACACACAGGCCTCTCCATACTATGTCTGCTGCCCCATTTCTTGGCAGAGGGTCTGATTGATTCTTTGTGTGTCAGGTTTGTTCTGCTACCTCAGCTCAGCTGTCAACCCCATCATCTATAACCTCCTGTCTCGTAGCTTCCTAGCAGAATTTTGGAATGTCATCTCCTACAAACTGGGGTGCCTCTGGAATCATCCCCCAGTGCCACCTGCCCACAGGGACGTCATACTGACAGTGCCATCTTGTGGAGCTGACCAAAAAGGCAGTGCACAGGTTCCCCTGTCAATCATTCATCTGCCACTCACCGGCCCCCAGAGCCCTCTGTACTGCTGATCCCGCCCCATGAAGGAAAGTTCCAGAGGTACCACCTTGAAAAGGCCTAACTGATTCTCGGAGGTGAAAAATATCTCCAGGGCTCAACACTAGAGAAAGGGGCAGCCTGGAATCTTCACCTCCTTCTGCGATGTTAGGGATATGCAATGTTCTTAGAACTCATGTATGTATTTCTAATTACTATTATTGTTATGATTATCATTATGATTTTCATTATTATTTGTCCTAGGCCTTTGAACTCAGGGCCTAGAGGCCATCCCTTAGCTTTTTTGGTCGAGGCTAGCACTATAGACTTGAGCCACAGCTCCACTTCTAGCATTTTGGTGTTTCATTGGAGATAAAGTACATCACAGGCTTTCCTGCTTTGGCTGGCTTTGAACCACAATCCTTAGAACTCAGGCTCCTGAGTATCTAGGATTACAGGCATGAGCCACCAATGCCTAGCTAGTTGTTGTTGATGTTATTTTAAACAACTATAGACAGTCAAATTCAGATCTGGGTCTGAACTGCAGAATCTTGAGTTTCTGTTAAGCTATCTTTCTACTAGTCTAACACTTTAGGCCCCATCACAAGTTTGCAAAGGCCACCTCACTGGCTGGCAAAGCAGTATACTTGAAGATGGAGCAATTTACACTCCTAGTAATGGATTGTCTTGAGGTGTCCAAACCTTGGGCTGTTACAAGCAGAAACCACAGCGAGCCACAGGAGGAAGGGGCTGGGGGGCTGCTCTAGGCCTTATGATTTTAAAATGCCCCAATCCATATCTCCTATCTCTTCCATAAACTGCTATTCTAATGTTATAGGGGAATTCATTCATGAGATGCAGAGAAGCCACATTCCGAGAGGTCCAATTGCGATTCTTTATTAGAAAGCTAGCAGACTCCTGTCCCAAAGACCCTGCACCCCAGGAAGTTGCTTGCACAGAGCTTTGAAAGTAAAACACCACGTGTTTGCGGTGAAGGCCCAAGCCCAACAAAAGCCAACCCTCTAGGGGAACAATCAGGGTGAGCAAAGCCAACCATAACAGGGAATTATTAGCAGGTAGTGTTCTCTGTAGCAAAACTTTCCTGGGGCTAAACAGCATGATGCATGCTCATTTTAACAAACGGGCCATCACATCTCTTGGCTTTTCAGAGCTAAGTGAAAAGCTCCTGTCACCCATCAAGGTCCAGGAATGGTGGTGACGATGTTCCTTAAAACCACGATCCTTACTGCACTAACATGGCTAAATTGGAAATGCATCTTAGTGCTCTGAATTCTTTCTTCTCCAGCCTCCATTTAAGTCAGTCATTTCTCACCAGGGACAGGACCTGGGTCAAGATCACACACGTGCGTGCATGTGCATGCGCATGCACACACACGCACACGCGCACACACACATACACACAAAAGCACACACATACAGTGTGGGTCACTTCCTGAATTGCTTTCCAACTTGAATTTCTAATTGGTGTCTCTCTTACAGAGGGACAGAAATGTGGTCATCTGTCTTGGAACAAAGGGAAGTGTCAGCTACTGGCTTCAAACCCATGACTTTGATGGGCTGTCCCTCATCACTTATATAATGTCCTTTACACATGAAATATGAGTAAAATTGACCTCCAGACTTAGTTTCTATGAAACAATCACAAGTAATCTGTGTTCTATTTAAACTGTGCTACTTGGTCATTTCTTTCTTTTTTTCTTCCTCCCTCCTTCCCCCTCTCCCTTCCTTCTTTCCTTCCTTCCTTCCTTCCTTCCTTCCTTCCTTCCTTCCTTCCTCCCTCCCTCCCTCCCTCCCTTCCTCCTTTCTCCCTCCATCCCTCTCTTTCTACATCTCTCTTTTTTATTTATTTGCTTCAATCTTCATTTTCTTTCATTTGAGGCTTGCCTGTAACCCAGAGGGGAGATGAACCCCAAACACTTCTGCTTCAGCCTCCCAAGTGCTGGGATTACTGGCATACCCCACCACACCCAGCTAATGGCTGGCTTTTCATGTGAAAATATGACCCATGGCCTTTGCCATCTTCACATCTTGACACACACATATCTTCCAATTTCTATGTGTGTGTGTGTGTGTGTGTGTGTGTGTGTGTGTGTATGCTATAGATGTATATGTACTTTAATGTTGAAGTTAATATGGGATTGTCCCCAGAGAGCCTGCTTGGCTTACTCAAACCACTGCCATATCTGACTTCTCCATTTGTGCATCTTTCTTATGTTCTTATTTTACTTTGTTTTCTACCTGTGGCTTCAATTCTTGCTTTTCCAGAATGTACATTTGTCCAAGGAATGAAGTGTTTTATGTTTACTTTTATTGTCCATGACTAGAAATCTGCACATATATCTGCCTCAATGGGAATGTTCAATAAATAAATGGAGAGTGACCTGGCTTCTGATTCTGTTGCACTGAGCCAAATAATGGTTCCAAAGGTAATCATGCTAAAGAGAGTATTATTATTATTCTACTAGGGGTTTCTTACCTTCGGCTGCTCTTCTGAGTCATCTGAGTTATGCTTGCTGTGTCTGAGGTTCCAGAATGGCATTTACCAGGGCTGAAACATGTGGCGTCTGGCATTGGTCTCAGATTATTCCCCGCTGAATTGAATGAGCCATTCCATTGATAAATTTCAGCCTGTGGTACCAACATCATCATTTATGAACATACTGTGGTTTTCATAGTCACGGTATTCCATGGCTAATGACCACCCACCTTTTGTGAACTGGAAATATCCTGTGATAAAGTGGTTGACGTGGATGAGCCCAGGTCTGTGGTTTGTTTGCAGAGGAAGCTGAAAAGCCTCAACAATACACAAGAGAAATGTCATGAATGAGTTTCCATCATAACTTTTGCTGTGGTTTTGGAAGCACCTTGAATGGAGAATCTGCCAGGTTCATTATTAGTGGCAGCCACATGGTTACTGTACATGATTTTGGTACACTGGGCATTGACATGGCTACCTGAAGTAATGAAGGGAAAGAAAACCTAGGGTGTAATATATCACAAGAAATGTACTCACTGCCTCATTATGTAACTGTACCTCTTTTGTAAAACACCTTGTCAAAAAAATTTAATAAATAAAGAAATTACTTAAGTATGTTTATTTAAAAAATGGTACATGAGTTTCAAGCACCATGGGTTTAGGTGAATATGAAACACAGGAAGAGTTGAAGCTGGAATTTTATTACGAGTAGTTAGGAAATCCTCATGTCCTGTGTTATTTCCCCAGATTTATCTCTCCCATTGCTATGCTGCATTGTTTTTAAGAAAAAGAAATATTATGACTCAGGATTTAGATGCTGAAGGAAAATGAACATATTGACAAGCCATGTTCAGTGGAGACAAGAATAAGATGGTTATTCCTGGGAAGGCCTTATGCCCATATTTGGCCTCATATGGGATTATAAGGCACTCATAAGAGTGCAGATTCCTCTCTGATTCATATTTTTTTCCTAACAACTTTTATGGAGTTGTATTCAATCATAAATCTTAAACACAAATTCTCCACTTTCCCAAAAAGTATTTTCACAAAACTCCAACTAAGACTCTTTAACCTCTGGTCAGATCATTCACCTATTTTAGCATTCACACGTTATACTTATCCCCTAGCGCACAAGAGTTCACAATCCTGAACTATTCCAGACACGAATTAGATGCTATCTGTAGTTTTACAGTCTTCGCCATTCTTTCACTTTGCAGAAAGAGATGCTTAGTTATCAATGACAACCTGAAGACTGGCAAATAAGACCTAACTGCACTTTTCCCTCAATAGAATTTTTACTCATTATTCTATGTGTAAAACCTGGACTAAAGACTACAAAACATCCACATAGTACTACATCTACCCTATAAAGTGTGCCATTCATGCAAAACAACCACCTTTTTTTACCTGGCATAGGAGAAAAGACAACTTCAGAAAAAGAAAGGTGTGTTTGTGTGTGTGTGTTTGTGCACGTGTGTGATCAATTGACAATATGAGGCCCAAGAAAACTATGAGGGATCTTCAGAAGAGTGTCAAAATAAAGGACAAAGTTGAAACATTAGAACGTATCAATTTTCAAATATCTGCATTTCAATCCTGGTTGCAATTCAGAAACTAAGAGTTTTGTGTTTCTAATAGAGATGGGTGACATCTGATTTTGTATCAACCCTTAAATATCTTCAGGGCCATATATCCAAAGGATATATTGAGTAGAAGAGCTATATAATTTGTTTAGGCCAAAGTTATAGTGCAATATCAACTAGCCAAGTGGTGATGTTAACAAGGATCCTCTCATTAACAGCCAACCCGGCTTGGTGACTTAATACATCACTTTCTACACTTGTACCCATGACTGATGCAAACTTGTTAGACAGTAATCAACCCTTCAGGAGATTCAAAATGAGATCCAAAAAGTATCTTACAATCATCACCTTGGCATTTTATACCAATAGACAGATATGGAGAAATTCACTCTACTGCCAGGTTTGATACTAATTACCATGATTTTGAACAAGTATTGTTCTACTACATAAAGGAGGACTCTGTATGCAAACAGGCATATAGAGTGCTTCAGTGTCAAATGGTGGCTGGAAAAGCAGCTTGAAGAGCACTTATCAATGATTTGAGCTAAAGTCTTACACCCCGATTAAGCAGGAATCTTGTTATGAATGCAAGTCTAATTCAACATTTTTAAAACAATAATTGCCACATATCAATAGAAATAAAGACAACAATCACATTTTGGTATGTGGAGAAACTTTTCTGACAAGATACAATACCCTGTTATATTAAAGCTCTGGAGAATCTGGGAATACCTGGAAACTTAGTCCACATAATAATGGCTATTTGTGAAAATTTTCCACTGCACATACTCAAAGGTAAAAAACCGAGACCATTTCTAAAAGCAGCCGTCGACAAGGGTGTTGACCTCCTCTAACCCTCCTCAATATCCTGCTGGGATTCCTTCTTCCAAGCCCATTAAGACAAGATGCAGACAAAAGAGAACTAAATAGGGAGGGTCCGAAAAATGCAAACCCTTTTCCTGTGCACATGTCTTAATCCTATCTTTTTGTATTGGAACTTTGAGCCCGCCCTGCCCTCAAGCACTTGGATCTGAATAAAAGCTAGGGAAAAACTGAGCTTGTGAGGTCTTTTTGGAAAAAGCTGCCTGGAGGTGAAAGCACCTGCCACAAACAGGATCACTCCGGTGGTTTGTAATGTCTGCCTGGGTAACTGTGTCCGGTTAATCAACAGAGCCAGAGCCAGGGCCAGGACCGGGTCGTGGCTATGGTGGGAATATGGCTGATGTGCTCAGCATCCTGCGACGGTACAACATCCAGAAGAAGAAGATTGTGGTAAAGGGAGATGAGGTGATCTTTGGTGAGTTCTCCTGCCCCAAGAATGTCAAGACCAACTATGTGGTTTGGAGGCCTGGGAAGGAAGACCAGCCCAGAGAATACTACACATTGGAGGCTCTTCTATTTCTACTTGAGAACGTGCTCCTTGCTCATTCAGATTACATTCGATGCGCGGTCTCAAAAAATATTCCTGTGGTTACCAGACCTGACTGAAAAGATCTCCTTGGGTATCTCAGTGGTGAAGCGCCAACATCAAAAAGTATAGACAGGGGGCTGGGGATATGGCCTAGTGGCAAGAGCGCTTGCCTCGTATACATGAAGCCCTGGGTTCGATTCCCCAGCACCACATATACAGAAAACGGCCAGAGGTGGCGCTGTGGCTCAAGTGGCAGAGTGCTAGCCTTGAGCGGGAAGAAGCCAGGGACAGTGCTCAGGCCCTGAGTCCAAGGCCCAGGACTGAAAAAAATATATATATATATAGACAGAAATGCCCCCCTGGAAATATGTTTTCAGAAGTTCCCTCAAGTCACACCAGCTTCGCATAAAGTTTTACCACCAGCAAAGAAACCCCGAGTTGAGGAGGAAGAGGCTATGTGCCCTGAGAGAGAGAATGGCTGCTCTGCTAAAGGGCCGTAAAGAAGGAATTGTGCAGAATGCACAGATCAGGGCTTTGGGTGAAGGTATGTCAGTGGAAAAAATTGCTTTCATCAAAGGCAAAATGATGGCTAAGAAAAGAGTGACTATCAAGACTGATCTGGATGCTGTAACTCCAGTTAAACAGAGGCGTTCTGTGCATGCCAAGGTGGACCCGATCCGAGACCTGGTCAGCAGAGAGAGGGTGTAGAGGACACGACCAACTGTCTTGCAGATCACAAGAAACATTTCCAACAATATTTTTGCAATTCTTCAATCTATAAAAGCCAGAGAGGAAAGGTGGACAGCTCAGCAGCAACCAGCTCCACTTGAAGCATCTGTAGTGCCCATGTTGCATCCTAAACAGTCTACAGCAGTTACCTACAACAGATATGACCAGGAGAGATTCAAAGGGAAAGAAGCAACAAAACATTTGCAAATTGACACGGTGGGCATCTACCATGGCATGACACTGAAGTCCTTAAGAGAAATTGCATCTGCTCCCAAGTCTCACACTCCTGACGCCCAGCATGTACCGAGACCAGTTTCTCAGGCAAGGCCTCCCCCCAAACAGAAGAGGGTTTAGTTTTTTGGTTTTTTGGCCAGTCCTGGGGCTTGTACTCAGGGATTGAGCACTGTCCCTGGCTTCTTCTTGCTCAAGGCTAGCACTCTACCACTTGAGCCACAGTGCCACTTCTGGCCATTTTCTGTATATGTGGTGCTGGGGAATCGAACCCAGGGCCTCATGTATACAATACAAGCACTCTTGCCACTAGGCCATATCCCCAGCCCCCTCCAAACAGAAGAAAGGACTGCAGACCCCCATTATCATAATACCTGAAACTGCCACTTCTCTAATCACCATGATAAATGTGAAAGACCTTCTGCAGATCTGAAATTTGTCTGATCCAATGAAAAGAATAAACATGGTTGTGAATGACAGCAGGAAATCCTGCTAATGAGAACAAAATAGCAGATATAGCTAGGGGGCCCTGCAGTTAGGTACACAGTACCTTATAAAGTGGTTGACCAGACCCGTAAACTTATCCCTCAAGACTGGGACCGGGTTGTGTCAGTGTTTATTCAAGGTCCTGCGTGGCAGTTAAAAGGCTGGCCATAGCTTTTGTCTGATGGGTCACCAGTTGGCATTTTTGCTAAAATTCAAGCCTTCCATCTCAAGTATGATGAGGTTTCTCTACATAAAAATGTCCAGAAATGGCCTGTAACCGTATTACAAGTCAACTCTCACAAACGTCATCTGGACAGACCAGTGTTCTTGCGGTTCTGGGAGGTACTGGACAGGTACATGGGGAAGCATAAATCCCACCTGAGAGTCTGAATTCTTTGGTTCCTACTTTCCTGCAAAGCTGTATTGAGAAGCATGGACTACTTTGACCTGCACACTGAGAATCAGCTGTAAGGCTTAATCATGAACATAGAAATGAAGGTCACTGCAGCCTTTCGTCAAGCTGCCCTTGTGCGTTATGCTGCCAAGGAATGTTGGCCCTCATCTGCATCAGCAAATATTTTGGCTTACATGTACCTGCAACATTAACCTTCTTGTCTGTGTTGGAAATTTATTTTGATACAAGCTTTCTCTCTATTGTTTCAATTGGCATTCCTCCGGCATTGTTCATTTGGAAATAAATACAGGTTAGTTATGTGTGTAAAGTGAGATGCTATGAGGCTTCCTAAGCCAACTTGCTTCTGATTTTTCAATGCTCTGTGATAGCTCCGCTGAAAATACTGTGTTGAGTTGTATTAAATTGTAGTCTCTGAACCATCAAGAACCCAATCGGATGTATCTACTTTGCTATTTTTATGTTTAAAATTCTTTATCGCTGCTATCTTGAAGTGGTTGTATAAAGTGATGTCAATTCAATGTTTCACTTTATAAAGACAATGGATCTTAGTATACCCCTTCAATCAAATCATCCCCATCTTTCCCAACCCACCCTCATGTTTTCCATTGTGTTTTCTTATATGTCCATTAAAAAGCTTGATTATTTTTGCCCACTAAGTGAGTTTTTTGTAAGAAAAACAAATTATGATTCACATATATGTTCACTGATACATTTATACCAGTATATAAGATTAGAGAAGTCAAAACACATGAAATGTTACAAAAATATTCACTAAAAAGTTATGTGGCCATTATAATTGAAAATCACAGGCTGGGAATGTGGCTTAGTGATACATTGCTCTCCCAGCATGCATAAAGCCCTGGGTTCAGTTCCTCAGTATCACATAGACAGAAAGAGCTGGAAATGGCCTTATAGTTCCAATGATAGCCTTGAGCAAAGAAGCTCAAGAACACTGCCAAGCACCTGAGTTCAAGCACCAAGACTGACAACAATAACAACAAAGTGAAAATTACAAGGCAGTCTGAGGAAACACATTCCTGTAATTCCAGTGACTCGGGAGGTTATGATCAGAAAGATCATAGTTCCAGACCAGCCAGGACAGAAAAATCCACAAGACTCCTTCACACTGGAAGTAGGTGACAGTGCTAGCCCCCACCTATCATCCCAGCTATGATGTAAAGTAAAACCTGGAAGGACTCAAGTTCAGGCACAGCTCTAGGCAGGAAATGAGTCCTCTTGCTGAAATAACCAAGTCAAAAATGATCTGGAGGCATGGCTAGAGGAAGTGTTGCTGCTTAGCAAGCACAAAACCTTACTACCCACATTAACGAAGATACACAGAGAGGGCAGTAGAGACAGATGGGAAGTGGAGAAGGAGATTAATATATAGTGTGGGTTGGGGGCTAACAATATACTTCATGAGTCAGATTTGTCTTTATTATAATATTCAATCTTTACCGTAGGATGTTGGCACCTCTGGCTTATCCTAAAATCTTAGCAACTCAGTATACTGAGATATCTGAGAACCTTGATTCAGACATATCCCAGAGGCCTATCTCCCATTAAGTGGCAAAAAAGCTGGAAAAGTGGAGGGGAGGCTCAAATGGCAGAGTGTGCCTGCCATGAGCAAAATAGCCAAGCAAATTACTAAATAGTGTGAAAGAGATCGAAGCTACACAGTACCTGAAGACACAGAACACCAGTTCCCACAGACCATTCACTATCGTCTCAGTACTGGATCTGTTGATAATCATAAAGGCTGAAACTCCATCATGTCATTATTTCTCTTTAAGACTGATATGTCTGGACTGGGAATGTGACTTAGTGGTATAGTGATTGCCTACCATGCATGAAGGCCTGGGCCCGATTCCTCAGTACCACATAAGCAGAAAAAGCCCGAAGTGGCGCTGTGGCTCGATTGGTAGAGTGCTAGCCTTGAGCAAAAGAAGCCAGGGACAATGCTCAGGTCCTCAGTCTCAAGCCACACAACTGGTAAAAATCAACAACAACAACAACAACAAAAAACCCAGATATATCACTCAAAGGTTCTAGTTTGCCCTTTGAAACAAGATGAGTAAAGAAAAAATTCCATGGGAAGGAACTTAAAACATTAGAGCATTACGTCGAGAAATTTTCTTCACACAAATATCCACCGCATTTTACAATAAAGTTGTATAACCTAAAAGGAGTCTCTGGCCACAAAGCAAATCCTCAGGCAACACCCCAGATTCATTCTCTCCAAACTTATGAAGCCACATGCCCCAAGGACTTCTAGAAAATAGAATATAACAGAGAGGCATTGAACTAAACCCTTGTTGCTGCAGGTGCTATGCCTTAGCCTATTGGCTTTTTGCTTTGTGGCTTCTCATCCTGTTAGAGCAGGACAGACCAGTAAAGGCCAAGACAATTTGAAGAGGGGCTAAAGAAACTGACGTTTGGCAACCCTCACCAAGTTTGTGCCAGAGAGAGAAGTTTCAATCCCGAGGGAACAGAGGACCTCTGGGTTGAAAACAAACAGGTTTCACACAAAATAGTCAAATATGAGACGTACAAAAGGCCAGGTGGATGTGCTGGGATGTAGCTCAGTGTCAGAGTTCTTCCCTAGTAAGTGCAGTAACTCTTATTCGAACTTCAGTTCCACAAAAAAAAAGAAAAAAGAAAGAAAGAAAAAGGTGAGCTGGGCTGACACCCAGTTTTTGCCAGGTTGTTAGTTGTTAGTTCCTCTCTGGTTGTGAAGACTCGGGACTTCCTGTTTCTACCCCCACCCACCCCATTTTTTTTAACTAATGCATTCTTTAAAGGAATGCCTCATGGGCTGCCAAGCATCCATGCAGACTTCCCAATCTGGTATATCCCAACCCAAAAACCACTAACAGGCCAACCCCAACAGCCCCCATTCTGAAAAGTGGTAGCTTGAAATTCACTCTCACAGGAATGGATGGATCAAGTTTGGGCTTCCATACCCCTATTTATAGGTGTGCTTGTACACATGAACAGCTATAATGCCCAAGTATCTATGTTGTCACCTTCTACCAAAGTAAGGGAAAATTTTGCTAGTCTTAATGCTTCAGTCTGGTCTGACCCTTTGCCAGTGTCAAAGATGGCGCTTTGCTCGCATGGTTGGGGAAGGAGCTGCTCTGTGGAAATGAGTGAGACTGTCTTTCATGGGAGTACTCACACTGTCTCTGTGATTTCAGCCCATCTGTGTTCAGCCTGTGATCTGTCTGTACGCTGCCATCTGGAGAATTACTCCCTGGTCTCCATTTAGCTGAGTGGGGTGTGCAGTGCTGAGGCACAGCCGGCACTTGTGTGGCAGCGGGATGACGCCCGGAGCTCAAATCTGTGTTTTCAGACCAGCAAAGTTGATTTTTCCTTCCTGGCCGGAATCCCTGTACTGTTAGAACTTATTTGGGCAGTCTATCTAGGCGTAAAAGTTTCTCTGGGGTGGGAAAATTGGGATGTTGGAGGGAGCTCAGCTAGGGCTCTGCTGCTCCTCTACCATCTTCTCTCGTCTCCCTCATGTATATATTTCTAATTATTATAGTTATGATTATCATTATTATTTTGGTGCTTGTCCTAGGCCTTTGAACTCAGGGTCTAGAGGCCATCCCTGAGATTTTTTGCTCAAGGCTAGCATTATACCACTTGAGCCACAGCTCCACTTCCAGCATTTTGGTGTTTCATTGGAGATAAAAGATGTCACGGGCTTTCCTGCTTTGGCTGGCTTTTAACCACAATCCTCAGAGCTCTGGCTCCTGAGTATCTAGGATTACAGGTGTGAGCCACCAATGCCCAGCTACTTGTTGTTGATGTTATTTTAAACAACTATGAAGAGTTAAATTCAGATCTGGGTCTAAAATGCAGAACCTCTTGAGTTTCTGTTAAGCTATCTTTACATGAGTCTAACACTTTAGGCCCCATCACAAGTTTGCAAAGGCCACCTCATTGGCTGGCAAAGCAGTATACTTGAAGATGCAGCAATTTCCACTCTTAGTAATGGGTTGTGTTGAGGTGTCCAAACCATGGGGCTGTTACAAGTAGAAACCACAGCGAGCCACAGGAGGAAGGTGCTGGGGTGCTGGTCTGGTGCCTTATGATTTTAAAATGCCTCAATCCATATCTCCTAGTTTTTCCATTAACTGCTATTCTAATGTTATATGGAATTCATTCATGAGATGCAGAGAAGCCACATTCTGAGAGGTCCAATTGCAATTCTTTATTAGAAAGCTAGGAGGCGTCTATCCCAAAGACCCTGAACCCCAGGAAGTTGCTTGCACATAGCTTTGGAAGGCAAACACCACATGTTTGGGGTGAGGGCCCAAGCCCCAAAAAAGCCAACCCTCTAGGGGAACAATCGGGGTGAGCAAAGCCAAACATCACAGGGAATTATTAGCAGGGAGTATTCTCTGTAGCAAAACTTTCCTGGGGCTAAACACCATGATGCATCCTCATTTTATTTTTTTTGGCCAGTCCTGGGGCTTGGACTCAGGGTCTGAGCACTGCCCTGGCCTCCTTTTGCTCAAGGCTAGCCCTCTGCTGCTTGAGCCACAGCGCCACTTCTGGCCATTTTCTGTATATGTGGTGCTGGGGAATTGAACCCAGGGCCTCATGTATATGAGGCAAGCACTTTTGCCACTAGGCCATATCCCCAGCCCCGAGCATCCTTATTTTAACAAATGGCCTAGCTCACCTTTTGGCTTTTCAGAACTCAGTGAAAAGACCCTGCCGCCCATCAAGGCCCAGGAATGGTGGTGACGATGTTTCTTAGAACCAGGATCCTTATTGCACTAACATGGCTAAATTGGGAATGCATCTTAGTACTCTGAATTCTTTCTTCTCCAGCTTCCAGAACAGTCAGTCATTTCTCACCAAGGACAGGATCTGGGTCAAGATCACACACGTGCACTCATGTGTGTGTGCACGTGCGCACACACAAACACACACACACACACACAGTGTGGGTCACTTCCTGAATTGCATTCCCACTTGAATTTTCTTCCTCTCTCCCTCCCCCTCTCCTTTCCTTCCTTTCTTCTTTCCTCCCTCTCTCCCTTCCTCCCTTCCTCCCTCCCTCCCTCTCTTTCTTCATCTCTCTTCTTTATTTCTTTGCTTCGATCTTCATATTCTTTCATTTAGATAGGGGCTAGCCTGTAACCCAGAGGGGAGATGACCCCAAATGCTTCTGCTTCAGCCTGCCAAGTGCTGGGATTACTGATATGCACCACCACACCCAGCTAATGGCTGGCTTTTCATTTGAAAATATGACCTATGGCCTTTACCATCTTCACATCTTGGCACGCACATATCTTCCAATTTCTATGTCTTTATATAGTATATATGTGTAAACTATATATGTGTATATATATGTATATGTATATATGTACTTTGATGTTCAAATTAATATGGGATTGTCCCCAGAGAGCCTGATTGGCTTAATCAAACCACTGCCGTATCTGACTTCTCCATTTGTGTATCTCTCTTATGTTCTTATTTTACTTTTCTTTCTGCCTGTGGCTTCGATTCTTGCTTTTCCAGAATGTACATTTGTCCAATGAATGAAGTTTTGTGTTTACTTTTATTGTCCATGGCTGGAACTCTGCAAATGTACCTGCCTTGATGGGAATGTTCAAAATAAATGGAGAGTGACCTGGCTTCTGATTCTGTTGCACTGAGCCAAATAATGGTTCCAAATGGAATCATACTAAGCGCTAAAATGAGTGGTATTATTATTCTATTAGGGATTTCTGACCATCAGCTGCTCTTCTCAGTTGTCTGAGTTATGTCTGCTGTGTCTGAGGTTCCATAATTGCGTTTACGAGGGCTGAAACATGTGGAGTCTGGCATTGGTCTCAGATTATTCCCCGCTGAATTGAATGAGCCATTCCATTGATAAATTGCAGTATGGGGTTCCAACATCATCATTTATGAACTTACTGTGGCTTTTCATAGTCATGGTATTCCATGGCTAATGACAACCCACCTTTCATGAACCAGAATTCTCCTGTGATATGGTGGTTGATGTAGATGAACCCAGTTCTGTGGTTTCTCTGCAGAGGAAGCTGAAAAGCCTCAATACACAAGAGAAATCTCCGGAACGAGTTTCCTTTGTGAATTTGCTGTGGTTTTGGAAACACACTGAATGGAGAATCTGCCAGGTTCCTTATCAGTGCCAGGAATAAAGTAACCACCAACGTCAGCAAGTGCAGGGAAATAGTGTTGCTAAAACTTGGGTTTGTTGGATTCACTCACTTATCTTGGTCTCGTAAAATGTATGTCAGAGGCGGAGCACAGTGGCTTCTGCCTGTAATCCCAGCTATTAGAGAGGTAATCCAGAAAACCATAGCTCCAGACCAGCCTAGGCTGAAATATTAAAGAGACTCTCATCACAAATGAGTCAGATGCGATGGATTAATGCCTGTGATCCCAGTCACACCACAGGCTGAACATAGGAGAATGAGGATCTGAAGCCAGCCATGGGCAAAAACATGAGCTCCTGTCTGAAAAAACAAAAACAAAAACAAAAAATAATCAGAAAGTTACCATACATTCGTTGATGACTCCTCTTCCTCCTCCCCCTTTTCCCCCTCCTTCCTCTTACTCCTCCCTCTTATTTCTCTTCTCTTTCTCATTCTCTGCCTCCTTCCTCCTCCTTCTTTCTTCTTCATCTTCTTACTCCTCCTCCTCCTCCTTCCTTTGTGTGCTGTTCCTGGGGCTTGAACTCAGGGCCAGGGCCCTGTCCCCGAGTTTCTTTGGCTCACAGATAATGCTCTGCCACTTGAACCACAGCTCCATTTACAGCATTTTTTAGTAGTTGATTGGACATAACAGTCTTTCCTGCTGGTGCTGACTTTGAACTGAAATCATCAAACCTCAGCCTCCTGAGTAGCTAGGATGACAGCCGTGAGCCTGCCAGGGCTTTGTGTAAAGCTTGTCTCTTGATGGCTGAGGTATAATCAAATGAAGGCATCTCAAACTGACGAAACAGTCATTATGCCAGGATGTATAGCTAGGAGCTATTTGGTGGTGCATTTGTTAGCGATCTCAGATTGGTTTGCAAAAAGCTTACTATTAAAATATTCAGGAACTTGGCAAGCTTGTTGAAGGACAGTTTACAATCAGTCTCACTGGAAATATTTATACCATGGATATTAGCAAACACTCTAAATCAGGGCTTTTGTAGGCCCTCGAGTCCGTTTATCAACACAACACTAGCTAGTCATAAACTGGCATCTTGCCATCTTTCTGTAATGCATGTGATTTGTTTTGAGGATCAATTCTCAGTAGCACTGTCATAATGAGAGATTACTTGAAGTTGTGGGCAATGCATGGAAACTATAAAATAGTCGACAAGCCCTCTTTTTGACCTAGAGTTATTAGATAAAATAGTCTGAATCATGCTCATGATGTCCTGAAAGACTCATCAACATTTTATAACAAAGTGGAACAATGATACTTGGATGCTATTCATTAATATCAGGACAGGAAACCTGCAGATCTATTTATCTTCTCTATACAGCTGTTTTTACATATCCCATAGGATCCTGGTTTTAAAAAAGATGCTCATTTTCTTCATCTTTGTATGGTTTGATGGAGACTTCTTTATTTTTTAATATATGCAAATGTGTTATTAAACGTGGGGATGTTTACGACAACAGAACCTAGCTGGGCACTGATGGGTCATGCCTACAATCCCAGCTACTCAGGAAGCTGAGACCTGAGGCTCTAGGTTTGAGGTCAGCCTAGGTAAAAAATGTTTGAGAGACTCCATCTCCAATTAATCAGCAAAAAACAAAGATAGAGGTGAGACTCAAATGGGAGAGCTTCAGCTAAGCAGATGCAACCCTGAGTTCAAATCCTGGTATGGCCAAATAAGGAAAGATGATCAACACTATGCCAAGCAAACATCAAAAGTCATCCAATTTTCCCCCTTTTAGATCACGTTATGGGACACAGACTTTTTCTTTTTAATTTATAATGAAATTGTTATTATAATGAAGTAGTTGTGCAGATGGATGTTAATTCAACATATTGTATGAGTGTGATGCATCTTGATCCGTGTCACCCCTCCACCACCCTCCCCCTTCTTTCTCACCCCACCCCCCCACAAGTGGCCTGGCTCCATTTTCACATATGTAACATGATCACGCCTATAATTACCCCAGATTCTACTCTAGAAACACACACATAGGTGACATACTTTGAAAACAGATTTTCAAAATAATGTGAAAGCTTTGGAACTTTAACCTTCAGATAGGGCAGCAATCATTGTTTAGGCCTATATCATATCCCTGACATGGAAATTAATTCATTGTAGCGTGTGTGTGTGTGTGTGTGTGTGTGTGTGTGTGTGTGTGTGTGTCCTGGAGTTTGAATGAAAGACCAAACCAGTAAAATAAATAAGAGAACTATTTGAGGAGAATAAAAAAGCATTTCACCTTTTTTCAAGAGCAAGAAATAACCGCAGGCTAAAAAGCCATGCCATGAATAGATAAGAATGACTTTTAAGTAAATATTTTTATATCTACCATCTCCATGGAGCTCAGATCAATCCTTAGCTCTATATTTTCTCAACAGCCAGACTGTCTTAGGGGAATTCCACTTCTTCTTTTCTTCCTTCCTTTGTTAAACGCAGAAGATCTAGAATCCAGCCTGATGTTCTATCAATCCTTTAATAATTGAGCTGAATGTCTCAGCTTAGCAAAAGAGAGATGGAGCGAGGGAGCGGAGAGAGACAGAGAGAAAGACCGAGAGACCGAGATGGAGAGAGACAGAGGAAGGGAGAGACACAGAAGGAGTAGGAGGAGGAAGAGGACGAGGAGCAGGAGGAGGAACAGGAGGAGGAGGAGGAGGAGGAGGAGGAGAAGAAGAGGAAGAAGAAGAAGAAGAAGAAGAAGAAGAAGAAGAAGAAGAAGAAGAAGAAGAAGAAGAAGAAGAGGAGGAGGAGGAGGAGGAGGAGGAGGAGGAGGAGGAGGAGGAGGAGGAAGAGGAGGAGGAGGAGGAGGAGAAGGAGGAGGAGGAGGAGGAGGAGGAGGAGAAGGAGGAGGAGGAGGAAGACTATTGCTGATTGAAGAGGAAGAGCTATATGATAGGCAAGTGCCATGGCCAATCCCAAACTAGAGGGTAGGGCTGGAAATGCAACCACCTCCTCACCATGGAAACAGAAGCAAACAGAGGGGGGACTGATTATGACTGGGAGGGCGGAACCAATCAGGACTCACGATGCCCTGAACTGGTTACACTGTGATGTAGCTGGAATCCCAGGAGATCCAGCATGGAGGAATGGTTCTGAAACACTCTGCACTGACTGAGACTGCCCTACTAAACACCAGGCAGACTTTTTCTATACAATGACCACCTGGGAGCTGATCTGATTAACATACCTGATGTGCTTCTCCAGTTCCAAGTCATCCTGAAGCAACCTTCTTGTACAGATGCGGGGGTACAGACTGGGACTTAGGCCCAGATGCATTGTTTCAAATCCTGGCTGGGACACAGGTTCGTTATGTGCCCTCAGGCAGGTTCCCAAATCTCTCTGAGGCCCAGATTCCATGTCTGTAAAATGAAAAACATGAGCACTATAATGCTATAGATGTGAATTTTAAACAGGTCAACGTATTAATCTATGGTCAGTGTCGGACATTTAGAAATTTCCTGAATAAGTTCTAAACAGAAACAGTATTAATCATGAAGATACATCTTTAATACTTTTTTTTTTGGGGGGGGGGGGGTTGGTCATGGGTCTTGAACTCAGGGCCTGGCCTCTGTCTAGGAACTCTTTCACTCAAGGCTAGTGCTCGAACACTTTTGAACCACAGCTTCCCTCTTGGGTTTCTGGTAGGTAATTGGAGATATGAGTCTCCTGGTCTTTCCTGCCTGGGCTGGCTTTGAACCATGATCTTCAGATCTCAGCTAGGATTATAGATGTGAGCCACCTGCGCCCAGTGGTCAGTTATTCTTCTGGGTGGCACCAAATGCAAAATTTCCACATTAGATTTGCCAGGCATTTAAAATTATTATTATTCATATCTACCAAATAATCCAGCTGACTATGACTCTATCATCTGTGCCTTCGGATTTCATTACTAACTGATGGCGGGAATGTGTATTCAAGATTGTGTCTCTGTTACATGATAGATTAATCAATACTATGATAGTTACAATGTCTACCAAAAAATTGAGCTTGGGCTATGAAGCACAGCTAGGCGTACTAATTAACCTCAAGTCCTTCAGCCTCAGTTATCTGGGGAACTAAATGTCTGAGATTGGTTTGTTAGTATTAGAAGTCAGAAGCCAAGAATCCTACCCAAGGGGATGTCCTCTTGCCCAGGTAAAAGGTCTTGGTACAGGATCAACGATGACTGGCACGTTGAGTTGGATTTGGTCATCTCCTGGGAGCTCACATCTGCCCTTCAACTCCCTGCCTCGGCATGAATGAACCTCACTCACACAGGAGTTATTCAGAAAATGAAACTTAAGAAAATGCATTAAAGGGTTTTCCTTTAACAGGATTTTTTGTTTTTTCAAATTTCATGCACTGTAGAATTAATTTGTATTCCTTACATGCATACCCACACTTTACAAGGAATGCAGTAGAGGTGACAATGCATTCACATAGATATTAAAAAGTAAAATGGCCTGAATACAAAGAGACTCTGGCTCAGATTGAAAGAATATCTTAGAATTTAGTCTTAAGTGCTTCCCTGTCATTTTTTTTAATCTATTGAAACTATCTTTTCAGAATGGTGTAAAAGAAGAACAAAATCTTGCACTATTGTGAATAGTGTGGCCATGAACATGGGTGTGCAGGTGTCTTTTGGAACTAGAACAAATCATTAAGTAAGGTAAGCCAAGCTCTGAGAGACACACAGTGCATATTCTCTATGAAATGCAGAAGTTAGATCTAAAATGCCCTGGGATCTGATAACATTTTACAGTATTCCAGAGACTCCCAGTGAGACCAAAAGAGGCTACACTTAGGAGAGCAACTCAAATGTACAATGCCTAAGTGCCCCTTCATATATAGATAAAATAATGTCCATATGGAAGCAAACTCCAATTTATGGAAAAAGAGTGCTCATTTGACATTGATGAAAATGAACTATGTAACTTATAGTTAGAGATGAGACGGAGGGGCTGGGAGAGAATGAGCAAACAGAAGACACTCAACAAAAGGAAATGTACTCATTACCAGACTCATGTCATTGCAGCGTCTCTGCACATCACCTCTACAATAACAATAAAGTAAATTAGTAATTTAAAAAATCTCTATTTCACGCAGCTGAGACGATCCAAATTTTATGAATCTTTTGGCAAGCTTATTTGCTTATCTTTACTCTCTCCTCCATCATGTAGATTTAAATGGAAAAATAAATGGCAAAAATGAAATTGCCTTCTTGGTCTTATTTAAAGAGAACAAAATCAACTTGCTACCATCTATTTGGCTGATGATTAAATAGATGAGTAAATAGCCTGTTTAAATGTACCCCTCTGTCATCCTAACTGAGCCGTTTCTCGTGGGCTTTCTTCTAAAACCAGATGTTCTCTGAATGGAGGAATTGATGTATAATAAGAATTACTAAGGAATTCACTTATAACTGGAAAAAAAAAACCACATTGCAATGGTCAATAAATTGTGAGAGTCTGTTTGTTGTTCCAAAGCCAAAGCAACTCTTCCTATGAATAGCACTTATGCCTCCTCTGCAGAGAGTAATTTATTTAGTGGGAAAAATCTGTTGAGAAAACACTGAGTAAGGAAGAAGAGAAATATGGTATACAGGGCCTCATGGAGAATCATGAGAGGCAATTACAAGTGATAATATGTTTATTATTTCTAACTCAGGTCACTAACTAGTGACAGTAAGACAGTAAGAGTCAGCTCACATGACTCAAAACTTATTCCAACACACTCAACACAAACCTCAGGATGTGATGTTCCTGCACTCCTGTTGATGGCCATGTCTCCTTGTGATCTGGGTATGCTCAAGCCTCCTTGAGACATGGCACCAAAACTTTGATCCCAGAGTCTTTATCATGTCTATACTTATTGCATCGGTTCTTTTTCCTCAAGTGCAGCTTGTATGGCCCAAGAACCTGTCTACTATGTTCACTTATTTTTTGTGTGATATACTCTTTACACCCCATAGCTGGACTTTGAAGCCAGCCTAGGCAGGAAAGTCTGTGAGACTCTTCTCTTCAAGGAGTCACCAAGAAACTGTAAGTGGAGCTGTGGCTGAAGTCGTAGAGCACTAGCATTGAACAACACAAAACAAGACCAAACAAAGTACCCTCAGAGATAGCATTACTGTTGGCTTGTTTCTGTGATCCTAGCTACTCAGAAGTCTGAGATGTAAGGACTGAGGTTCAAAGCCAGCCTGGGTAAGAAAGTCCGTGAGATTCTTTTCTCCAATGAACCACCAGGAAACATCAGTGAAATGGATTCTCCATATGGAGGAGAGGAGGGAATTCTAAACATTGGTGGTCCCCATTCTCCCTAGTACCTAATCCTGGTGGTTTGCCAGTTCTGTAGAGTGGGAACCGTGCTCCCTCTAGGGTGCTCACTCAGGGCACACAATAAGGCCCAGGAGCCTCTGGGGACAACCTAACCTCAAAGGAAGTGAAGTCAGATGACCTGATTGGCCCACGACCATAGCCTCGAGCTGGGACAGGGAGGGCCCTGGCATCCGTGGACTGAAAACTATCCTGAAGTCAGGGATAGAGAGGTGGGGTGGGTCTCTCTGCAAATGGAAGTGGTGATTACATTTGTGTCCTCTCAACCCAAACAATCTTCTTTTAATTTCCCCGGGACCACAAGAGAGAATTAATTTGCATGGTCAATTCATCCAGACATGACGTAATTTGATCTTGGTGAAGCCAGCCTGTGCCTAATGATCTCAGCAGTAAGGGAGTCACCGCCTCTGTGTAGAGACCCAAGCTACCATGCTCAGGGTTGCAGAGAATGTGAGCTCCTGGGACAAGACAGACCATACACCATTCAGGCACGTGGCAGGCCATTCTACCTCAGGCGATGTCCAGTATGTCCAGCCTGGTCTGTCACAGGAGCCATGGCTTGAGGCCTCTGGTCTCCTTCCCTTTCTACAGCCTTCCAATCCCCTCTGCTAAATTGCCCAGAAACCCAGGCAGATGATCTTTAACAATATGCATCTACATTCCATTGGATTATGTTATCAGTGTGGCAACACTGGAAAGACAGAAGAAACACACACACAGAGACATACACACAGACAAGCTTGCAAGTAAAAATAAGCTGGTGCACATGGTGGCTCACACCTGTCATCCTAACTACTCAGGAAGCTGAGATCTGAGCTGAATTTCCTGCCTAGGCAGGAAAGCCTGTGAGACTCTTCTGGCCAGTCAACCAGCAAAAAGCCACAAATACAGCTGTGGCTTAAGTGGTAGAGGACCAGCCTTAAGTGTAGAAGCTAAGTGACAACACCCAGGCCCTGAGGTCAAGCCCCAGCAACAGCACAAAAATAAACAAATACATGTCATGTGATCACTCAGTGGAATAAATAATACCAATATGTCTACTATCACACACTTATATACACTCATATATACTGTATTATATGAAATGTTGTTAGGCAACTTGATTTTTTCCATTCACTGCCTAACTGGGATATTTTTCTCATATGATTAAGCACTTCATTATTTTATGGATTTGAATCACTCTTTTAGACAGAATTATCCTAAAACCATGAAATGATTTCCTTTTTTTTGGAAAAGGGATTCATTCCACCACGTCTGTTTTTCTATTTTAAAATAAAACACAAAACACAACAATCGATGTACTTGAGTTATCATCTTTCTCCAGGGATTTCCTGAAGTGAAATACGTACAGGCATTGCAAATCCTGGATGAAAAGAAGTGTCTGTACATATTTTTGAATGGATTTCTAAAGTTCCTCTAGGTATTCTCAGAGGCACATATCTTGGGGAGAGCAGAAATAGTTTGGGGGAACCCATGGGGGAGGCCTTGGAATGGAGCTGAGCTAGCAACTGGGCCATATTTATTTTACAAATCTCATAGGCTTCGTGACAACCTGACCCTGGAATATACGAATTAGTGTCCTCCTGGTCAGAGCTGTAGACTCTGTCACTTTTTTTTTTTTGAGGGGTGGGGGTGCGGGACTCAATATTGCTAAATGCATTGACAGGGCTGAAAGCCTATGAAACAGCTCTGAAGAAACCACAGCACCATTTATTTGGAGCCAGCGGTCACTAGGGGGCAGTGGGGAGCCACAGACAGGTTCAGGATGCTTACAACAGGGTTGTTACATTTTTTTTTCAAATTTTTATTATCAAACTGATGTACAGAGAGGTTACAGTTTCATACGTTAGGCACTGGATACATTTCTTGTACTGTTTGTTACCTTGTCCCTCATACCCCCCTCCCCCTTACACTTCCCTCCCTTAGGTGTTCAGTTCACTTACACCAAACAGTTTTGCAAGTATTGCTTTTGTAGTTCTCTTTTTTTTACCCTGTGTCTCTCAATTTTGGTTTTCCCTTTCAATTTCCTAGTTCCAATACCAGTATACACAGTTTCCAATATACTCAGATAAGATTACAGAGATAGTGTAGGTACAACCACGGGAAGGTGATACAAGAACATCATCAATAATAGAAGCTACAGATACACCTGGGATGTTGAAAGTAATTACAACTGTGATATAACAATTGTCTCCATAACATGATGTTCATTTCACTTAGCATCATCGTATGTGTTCATAAGGGCCTTGTGGTGCTCTGCTATGACTTGCCTAAACCTGTACTAATTATTCCCAATAAGGGATACCATGGAGTCCATGTTTCTTTGGGTCTGGCTCGCTTCACTTAGTATAATTTTTTCCAAGTCTTTCCATTTCCTTACAAATGGGACAATGTCATTCTTTCTGATAGAGGCATAAAATTCCATTGTGTATATGTACATTTTCCTGAACCATTCGTCTACTGAGGGGCATCTGGGTTGGTTCTAGAATCTCGCTATGACATATTGTGCTGCGATGAACATTGTTGTGCTGGTGGCATTACTGTGATTTTGTTTGTGGTCTTTTGGATAGATACCCAAAAATGGGGCTTCTGGTTCATAGGGGAGTTCTATATTTAGCCTTCTGAGGAATCTCCATACTGCTTGCCATAGTGGCTGAACCAGTTTATATTCCCACCAACAGTGAAGTAGGGTTCCCTTTTGGCCACATCCCCTCCAACAATTGTTATTGTTATTAAAACCATTTTCTTCTTCCTTTCTTCCTTCTTTCCTTTTTTTTAATACTTACATTATCTTTAAATAGTTGCCCAAAGGCTTTTCAATTCTACAAAGCAGTTTATGAATACCATGAACTTCGATCCATGTCACCCTTTTCAACCTTCCCCCCCTCCACCCCTTCCACACCACCCCCTTCCCTCCCTTTTCTTAATTTTGTAGGATACATATTAGATTTTTCTTTTTTGGCTATCTAACAAGGAAGTTTGTGTACACAGTGCATCTTGATCTGTGTCGTCTCCAGAATATTTGCAAACCTCCCCCCTCTTCAACCTACCCCTCTTTTCTCCCCCTTCATGTTGTAGTATATGCAATGAATTCTGACTACACAAAGTTTACATGGTTTCCTTGGTTTGTGGTAGCAAAACATGTGCCTATAAATCTATAAGTGAACACACGGGGTGGTAAGCAAATAGTTACAAATGAATTGCAATAGACTCTATGGAAAGCTCAAAAAATATAACTCATTAGAAAGACAAAGTCAAAACCCAACAAAATAAGTACCAGGAAATGAGTACCTACAGGAGATGAGGTGTGGCTAAGGGAGGAGGGGTAGCCTTGTGAAGAGAGAAAGTGGGGGTGAATGCATTTCTTATTGAATGGGTTTGAGGTCTCAGAAATCCATTTCAGGGGTGTTGGTTGGGAAGACTAGCTTCATTTTTCTTTCTGTCAGTCCTGGGGCTTGAACTTGCTGCCTGGACACTGTCCCTAGGCTTTTTGCTTAAGGTTAGCCCTCTACCACTAGGAGCCACAGTTGCACTTTTCTGGTGGCATCCAAATGCCCCCCAATTCCTTTCTGTATTGAGCTTTAGGCCAGCCAGGTTGGTTGAGCAAATAGCAAAACTTTCATGGAATTTTTATAACTTAGACTTGAAAAACCTTACAACAAAACATAGCTACTTTGATGTCACTATGGACATCATTTGCTCAACCCATGTGGCTGCTCATAAAGGATTTGTGGGCATGTTGAATACATTATTAAAAATGCCTGCCTGCTTGCCTGTCTTCCTACCTAACCCGTAGTGCCAGAATATTTACTAGAGTTTCTACAATGTTGTCTATTAAGCAGGCAAATAGCAAAACATTCATGAAATTTTTATAACTCAGACTTGAGAAACATACAAAAAAACAAAACTACTATTATGTCATTATGAACATTATTTGCTCAACCAATCTGGGTGCCCTTAAGCATAGTGTATAAAGGATTTGGGGGCATGTTTTACACATTATTTAAAATGCCTACCTGCCTTTCTGCCTGCCTGCTGGCCTGCCATTCAAACCCCTAGTGCCTGAATATTAACCTCAGTTTCAATGATGTTTTCTGTGAAGAACGAACGTATTCAGTGGTGTACATTTCATGCTATGGTTATATAGCAGGCATATAGCAAAACTTACATGAAATTTTTACAACTTAGACATGAAAAAATTTATCAAGAAAATATAGATACTATTATGTCATTATGGAAAATATTTTCTCAACTACTCTGGCTGCCCTAAAGCACAATATATAATAGATTCGGGGGCATGTTTAATACATTATTAAAACTATCTGCCTAACTGCGTGCCTGAATATTGAGTTGAGTTTCTACAATGTTATATACTGAGCAGATAAATAGCAAAACTTTCATGGAAATTTTTCATAACTTAAACTTGAAAAATCTCACAAAAATGTAGCTAGAATTAAGACATTAGGTACATTATTAGTTCAACCAACCTGGCTGGCCTAAAGCTCAATACAGAAAGGAATTGGGGGGCATTTGGG
Organism: Perognathus longimembris pacificus; assembly: GCF_023159225.1. Classification (NCBI taxonomy): domain Eukaryota; kingdom Metazoa; phylum Chordata; class Mammalia; order Rodentia; family Heteromyidae; genus Perognathus; species Perognathus longimembris. Next base: position 43,629,166 of record NC_063178.1, read on the forward strand.
ATGCAATATTAAACATGTGTGCCTTCTGGCCTGCCTGCCTGGCTAACTCCTAGTGCCTGAATAGTGACTCGAGTTTCTATGATGTTGTCCTTTGAGGAGGTAAATAGCGAAAATTTCATGGAAATTTTATAAACTCGACTTGAAAAATTATAGAACAAAACATAACAATGATTATGTCATTATGGACATTATTTGCTCAACAAAACTGGCTAACCTTAAGCACAATGTATAAAGGATTTGTGGGCTTGTATCCATTGTTAAAAATGCCTGCCTGCCTGTCTGCTTGCCTGCCTGCCTGCCTGCCTTCCTAACCCCTAGTACCTGAATATTTTTTGTCTTGTTGTTTTTATTGCTTTGCATCTAGCAAAATACAAGCAGTATTTCCTTGCCCTGGCAGGTTACTTGGGGGAGCTTTAAAAAATAATTTTGTGAGCTAGACACTGGTGGCTCTTGCCTGTAATCCCAGCTACTCAGGAGGCTGAGATCTGAGGGCCGTGGTTCAAAGCCAGCTGGGGCAGGAAACTCCCTGAGACTCTTACCTCCAATTACCCACCAGAAAACCGGAAGTAGCACTGTGGCTTAAAGTGGTAGAGTGCATTAGCCTTGAACTGAAGAGCTTAGGGACACTAGTGCCTGAATATTGACTTGAGTTTCTATGACATTGTCAACTGAGGAGGCACTTAGCAAATCTTTCACGGAATATTTATAACTTATACTTGAAAAACCTTGCAAAAAAGCATAGCTACTCTTATGAAATTATGGACATTATTTGAACAACCAATCTGGCTGGGTCATAGTGTATATATTATTATAAATGCCTGCCTAACTGCCTGCCTACCTGCCTTGCCCCTAGTGCATGAATATTGACTTGAGTTTCTATTATGTTGTCTATTGAGCAGTCTAATTGCAAAACTTTCATGGAAATTTTATCACTTAGACTTAAAAAAGCGTACAACAAAACACAGCTACTATTCTTTCATTGCGGAAATTATTTGCTCACCCAATCTGGCTGCCCTTAAGCACAATGTACATAGGATTTGGGGGCATGTTGTATGCATTATTGTATCTATCGGCCTGCCCGTCTGCCTGCCTTATTACCTGCCTGCCTGACTAACCCTTACAGTCTGAATATTGACTTGAGTTTCTACGAAGTTGTCTATTGAGCAGGCAAATAGCAAAACTTTCATGGAATGTTTGTAACTTAGAGTTCTCGCTACTTACAACAAAACATAGCTACTATTATGTCATTATGGACATTATTTGCTCAACAAATCTGTCTGTGCTTAAGCACAATGTATCAAGCATTTGGGGGCATGTTGTATACTTTATTTAAATCCCTGACTGCCTGCTTGCCTGCGTGCCTGCCTTTCTATCAACCTGTCCTCCTTAAAACTAGTGCATGAATATTGACGTGATTTTCGATGATGCTGTCTAATGAGCAAGTGAATAGCAAAACTCACATAGAATTTTCATAACTTTGACTGGAAAAATGTTATAACAAAACATAGTTATTATCATCTCCTTATGAACATTATTTGCTCAATCTATTTGGCTCCCCTTAAGCACAATATATATAGGGTTTGGGGCATGGTATATACATTATTATAAATGCCTGCCTAACAACCTCCCTACCTGTCTTATCCCTTGTGCATGAATATTGATTTAAGCTTCTAAGATATTGTCTACTGAGCAGGCAAATAGCAAAACTTTCATGTAATTATTATTACTTAGAGTTGAAAAAACGTCCAACAAATCACAGGTATTATTCTGTCGTAATGGACATGATTTGCTCAACCAATCTGGCTGCCCTGAAGAATAATGTGTAAATGATTTGGGGGCATGTTGTATACATTATACGAATGCCTGTCTGCTTGCCTACCTAACCCCTAGTGCCTGAATATTGGCTTGAGTTTCTACAAAGTTGTCTATTCAGCAGGCAAATAGCAAACTTTCATGGAATTTTCATAACTTGGACTTGCAAACACTTACAACACAACTAAGCTACTATTACGTCATTATATATATTATTTTCTCAATCAATATGGCTGCCCTTAGGCACAATGTATAAAGGATTTGGGCAATGTTGTACACATTATTAAAAATGCCTGCCTGCCTATCTGCCTGCCTGCATGCTTGTCTGCCGGTTTGCTTTCCTAACCCATAGTGCATGAATATTGACTTGAGTTTCCATGATGTTATCTGCTGAGCAGTCAAATAGCAAAATGTTCTTGAAATTTTTATAACTTTGACCTGAAAAACTCACAACAAAACATAGCTACTATTCTGTCATTATGGATATTATTTGCTCAGCCAAACTGGCTACCTTTAAGGACAATGTGTAAAGGATTTGAGGGCATGTTGTATACATTATTAAAAATGCCTGCCTCCTGCCTGCCTGCATGCCTGCCTAACCCCTAGGCCCTGAATATTGACTTGAGTTTCTATGATGTTGTCCATTGAGGAGACATTTTATAACTTATACTTGAAAAAAACACACAACAAAACATAGCTACTATTATATCATTATGAACATTATTTGCTAACCCAATCTGGCTGCCCTTAAGCACAATATATAGAGGATTTGGGCGCATGTTGTATATATTATTAAATCTATCTTCCTGCCTATCTGCCTGCCTTCCTGCTTTCCTGCCAGCCTAACCTCTAGGGCCTGAATATTGACTTGAGTTTCTATGATGTTGTCTATTGAGCAGGAAAATAACAAAACTTTCATGGAATGTTTGTAATTTAGACCTGTAACAAGTTAGAACAAAACATAGCTACTATTATATCATTATGGACATTATTTGCTCAGCCAATTTGGCTGCGCTTAAGCATAATGTATAAAGGATTTGGGGGCATGTTGTATACCCTGCCGGGCCAGCCGGCAGGGAAACTGGAATCCTGACTGAGGGGCGGCGAGGATTAAGGAAAAGGAAAAATAAGGCAAGAGAAAAAAGACAAGAGACAAAGATGGGGTACGGGAGGTCTGCATCTCGAGATTGAGACTCAAGACTGCAGCAACAGTTTATTCTCACTCCCAGCTTATATGCAGTTTTGGAACCAGGGAATAGCATAGGATTGTTAAAATTCCAGAACATAAAGAGGCTTTGAAATTTGCAACATTTGATTACAGTAGACACAGGACAAGGTTGATTAACATAGGAATCTACTCCAGCGGACATAGCAAGGTGGGGACATAGCAAAGCAATTCCGGATAGTGGCTGTGAACAATTGTCCTTTCCTTTAGCATCACAGTAAACACCGGACAAGGCTGATTAACATAGGAATCTATTCCAGGGGACATAGCAAGGTGGGGACATAGCAAAGCAATCCCCGATAGTGGCTGTGAACAATTGTCCTTGCCTTTAGCATATCCTGGTGGTAACAGCACAGCCAGAGGTCAGGAAGAACTTAGCAGCTAGCTAGGCTCCCGACAATTCCCCCGTCTTTTTATTAAAAGAAGTGAACCCGCCTGTCTTAGGTGGGGTGGGTACCTCAGCCTGTCTTACCCGTCTTAGGGAACAACTTCAGAGCAGTGCTGAAGGCCCTGTCTTAGGTCGGTCTAGGCTGGCACCGCCTCATACCTGTCTCTGGCTGCGGTTCCTTTCGGGGGAAATTCATTTACTTGGAGCTTGACCTTATGCAGCTGGCTGGCTAAACTCATGAAAGAGTTTTGCAATATGCGTACAGTGCAAGGAAGACATAGGCAAGCCATCAGCAAAAGTATCCCTGGGCCGAGCAATGTCATTAGCAGCCCCTTAACATTAGATAAGGAAGGGACATACTGTTGAAGTTGTTCAAACAGTTCTTTTGCTGTTTCTGCCACATTAAAGTCCAAAGGTGGAGCTTGTTCTAGTCCGGCTATTTGTCTATGGAGTTGAAAGAGATCTAAGGACAAGTTATTATGGTGCCAAATACCATTTAGATGTGCTACAACTTGTTCCCAAGGATAGCTCGACCCATTATACTTATGGAGGGTCACACAAATAAAGTCAAACACAGCATGACAGCGCACCCGTTGCAAAGTTTGTAAGGCACGAATTTGTTCTCCCAGAGACAACACAGATTCATACAACGCTTCTAATTTTTGTTCTACCTTATCATCAATCCTGCCTTGAAAGTGCAGGGCTTGCGTGGTATTATGATCAAGCTGATTAACATGGTGAGCTGTCTGCACATTTTGTGTTAAAGCCACATTAGCCACTGCAGCAGAGGCAGCTAAGGAAATAAAGGCTAAAATTCCTGCTTTTAATGGCCCTACAAATCGTCTAGGGCGCATAAGTTCTTTTAAATGTTTTAACACTTGAATACCTGTTTCTTCATACCAAGCTTCAGATAAGTTTACAGGAAGCATAACAAATGGTGGTTGCTTAATAATAATTACAGAATCAGTAAGACCACTATACAAGCAATTTGTAAAAGAACAGTTAGTGCAGGTAACATTGAAATGCATGGCTCCTATAGAAATATTAAAAGGTCCATACATAATAGCATAAAGGGGTGTTACACAACTCATAATATTTTTTTTAAAGAAGTAGACGTGGGCCAGGAGATATTATTCAGAGCAGCCACTAACATCCAGACATGGCGTTGAGGGCGTCCATTCATCCACCACAGACCTGGGTTGAACCTGTTGGTGAGATTAGCTCCAGACCAGTCCATCAGCTGAGAATTAGTTCCTGAAATATTGGTTATAAAAGGGTGATCATGTCTACACTTTACAGGGTGCAGTTCTCCCGTGGATTCTACAATTTGAGAGGAGTTGATGCAGCGAGGTATCATGAAGGACGAGGTAGAATTGGCATGTACAGGAAACCCAGTAGGCAATGAAGTCATTCGTATATTATATACTTGACTATTATCAGGAATCCAAATTCTATAGTTTATGGATTGCATTACAGTACAGCCTGGAATATAACTGTTGGAGTCAGTTGTAAAGCATAAAGGGGTTCCAATGCCAGAAGCTGCAAAATCTCCCATCTTAATGTGTTGGACAAAAGGGTCTGGAGCTGTACCGTATGCTGATCTGTTGACATGGACGAACACCTCAGCTCCCTCCCAGGTCGCGGGGTGCACAATCGGTGGATCTGGCACGTAAGCCCAGTGGGTCAGCGCTTGTACCATTCTGATGAGTTTCCACAATCCGAACACAACGCTCAGTTAGCCAGCGGGCATCATTTTTATCCTGTGGAAAAACACAGACATGTCCTCGACCCCATGTCAGTACCGGATCGGGCCTGTGCCAAGCACTTGTTAAAGGATCTTTCCACTTAACTTGGGCAAAAGCTCTTTGCTCTCTCTTTTCCCAGAACCGCTGTGCTACGGAGTGGCCATTGAAATCCAAATTTAAAAAATTTTGTATTAATAAAGTATGAGAAAGTATATTAACAGGAGAGAAGGGGTATAGTTCCCCCCCCTTTTAATTTAGAAATTTGGTGTTTTAGCAAACCGTTGGCCCGTTTGACAATTCCTTGACCATGAGGGTTATAGGGAATTCCTGTAGAGTGAACAATTTGGTAAGATTTGTAACATCCATTTGCCATTGGAGGGCACAGGCAGGAAGATAGCACAGTTGGGACAAGTTTTTACAATTTAACGAGCAGCCTCACGTGTGATATGAAATTGCTGACGTAAGGCACGACTGTTTTGATGGTGGGCAGCATGTGATTGCTTTGCCAAGTCAATTTGAGAAAGAAAAATTTGGGTAGCCTCATCTGTAATAGCATTGTCCTCACTTAATGAAGAGGCAAAGTGAAGTAATTTGTTGGAGGGACAATGATGTGAAATTGTGCGCACAAAATTGGCCCAAGCAATGGCTCAGGAATCACAATGAGTATAAAGCCATTTTTGCTGTTGTAAAGTATAGGGGATATAAATAACCTGTGGATCTCGTCCAAGATACTTACAAGATTCCACACGGCACATATGGACTAAGGTGGCTACCAATTCATAATAAGGAATGAATACTTTTGAAGGAGTAGCAGGCAAGGAAAACCACAAAAGGGGGTCCCTTCTGCCAAAGGACCGCTGTTGGAGAATGAGATATAGTTAAAATATAAGCTTCCCAAGAGGCTGAGTAATCTATATAATTTACATGTTGGGAAGAAATGGCAGAATTTACTATGCTCAAGGCTTTTGCTGCTTCAGTTGTCATTTCTCTGGGAGATGTAGGGTCAGGGTCCCCCTTCAACAGACTAAACAGAAGGAAAATTTTGGCGAGTAGAAGAGAGAGCCCATGCTACAAAGCTTTGATGCAAGGTGGGGCTGTTCGCCATGCCTTGGGGTAACACTAGCCAATGGTACCTTTTCATGGGTTCTTTAAAATTTGTAGAGGGGACACTAAATGCAAAGCGTTTGCAATCTTGAGGAGCAAGAGGTATGGTATAAAAACAATCTTTTAAGTCAATTATAATTTGGTATGTATTTTGAGGAATTGCCATAGGAGAGGGCAAGCCCGGTTGTAATGCCCCCATAAGTTCCATGGTGGCATTTACTCGCCAGAGATCCTGTAGGAGTCTCCATTTGCCAGATTTCTTTTTAACAACAAAAATAGGCGAATTCCATGGGGAAGTAGTAGGAGCAATGTGGCCCAAGTCCAGCTGTTCCTGCACCAGCTGTTGGGCAACAACAATCTTTTCAATTGATAGGGGCCACTGATCCACCCACACCGGAGTGTCTGATAACCATGTGATAGGATCGGCATGAGGGACAGGACGAGCAGCAACCCCCATTAAAAATATCCCAGCCCTTGTCTAGGAGGTCGGGGCTGAGGATGAATGGGTTCTCTAATTCCTTGTTGATGGCTTCCCAATCCTCCTGAAGGCAGTAGCCCTTGACTTAGGAGTTGACGAGTGACTGCGTCACTAGGGCTAAACAAATAGACTCCCATTTTTTCCATAATATCTCTGCCCCACAAATTTATGGGCAAATGATCTGGAAAGTCCCAGAATGCCCCTCACCATCTCTCCAGTTAAGGATGGCACTGCTTTGTTCGGTGTCTGTGGCATGGCCAATCCCCTGCAAGGATGTAAGAGATGCAGTAAGAGGCCAGTTGGAAGGCCAATGTCTCTTGGCTATCACAGACACATCTGCTCCTGTATCTAACAGACCTCGGAAGGGCTTTTCTTGTATATAAATTGTAAGCTTGGGCCTTTCCCAGTTTATGTTTTGAACCCAAAATATGTCTCAGGACCCAAAACTCCTTTCTCACCTTTTTATAGATCAAATAAGGGTTTTAATTCAGCTGTGGACAATTTAAGATAAGGGTGAAGCCAATTAATATCTCCCAGAAATTTTTGAAAATCATGTAAAGTACGCAAATGAGATGTCTTAACCTGTAATTTCTGACTAGCAAAATAATAAGGAGCCAAAATATGACCAAGAGGGATTTTTATTTTTCTCTGCCTGGGCTGGCTTTGAACTATCCAAAGAGTCTTAGCCATAAAAGCCCTTTTTATTTCCAATTAAACCAATAGGAGAACAAAAGGAGTAGAGTTTACCTGTAAGTTGCTAAGAATTGACCACCAAGTATTTGCCAGAGTTTTGCTGTAACACTTAAAGAACGGCAGACTGAATGGGGTCCAAGTGTCATTAAATCTAGTCATATTATTTAACCTTACCTTGCTGGCACGTGAAAGAGAAAACAAATAAATAACAATAAAAGTCTCAGCTTCAGTGGATCTGAAGTGGCTGTGTCTTCCATCCCAAATTAGCAGGCCAGCAGGAGAGATGGTTTGCATCTGGATAATTCTTTAGTAGAGTTCCCTGGATAGGCTGTCACATTTCCTGCTTATTGCCTGTAAATTTCTACACAGACTGGTTAAGGGTATTTTTAAACAGATTTTAGAAGACTTGGGCCTTTAACCATCTTTCTAGTCACAAAATCCACACAGATTGAAGGCCAACCAAGTCTGCTCTCTGTAGCAGCCAGGGCAGTTTCTAAGTCACAAACAACTCCCAGTTTGGAAGCCTACTGTGGAGGCAGCTTTCTGTAGCCATAGACTGCCACGGTCCACTCAGCTAGCACACATGTCAACCTGTATCCTATAAAGCAAAATGTTAATTTGGGGTCCGGAAAATTTAGGTTAATAGTCACACCTGTGCAGTTATTTCAAAATGACTCTGGTCCCTTGATTTTAAAGAGTTTATGAGAGCACAGCGAAAAAAGAGAAAAAAAAATGGAGAAGCAAAATCTTGGTGTATACCAAACAAAGAATTGTCAGGATTAGATGTACACTTGACTCTTAGCATAGATAGACATAAAGAATAACACACTGGTTGTACATTATTACACTTATATTACGTGCTGAATATTAGAACCTTTTGGAGTTTTTCTTAGACACATTTGTTTGCTCCCAAACATGATCAGTTTGGGTTTAAAACCTGTTTTTGTTTTGTTTTTAAGTTTTACCAACACATAGACATAGACATACATACACATACAGACAATGTGTACACGTTTTGGGGCGTGCTTAGAATTGTTCTTTAATTTGCCATGTAAGTTTTTCTGGAATTCCAGTGGCAAATGATATTATTTTGCCTATATTCTAGAACCACGTGGTTAGATAGTAAACAAAAAAAAAAAATCTTTTCAGCAAACCAAAATTTTCAGATCATCCGAGAAGCCAAATTTTGAGAAACCAGTTTAGCTCACAAAGGGAGCATATGGGAGACAGGATATGAACACAGACAGTGAGCTCACAGTATGACACAGTATGACACCTTTCAGCATTTGAATTGTAAGGCACCTTTGAAATGCAAGGCCACAGGACTCCAAGTCTCTGCCCAGCCTCCAGGAATTTGGCATGCTTGTCACCTGGGGGATGGGCAGGCTTTCACTCCAACCAGTCCTATTGTCTACCATGTGCTCAATGCTAGAGAAAGCTTATGATTTAGCCAAACAAGCAGAATTTAACTGAATCTCCAAAACGTAACCATCAATAACAAGAATAGAAAACCTTTCTTTGAGTCTTTTAAAGCAGATGTTAAACAAATATCAATACCCATCCTATGTCACAGGCAGGCAGGCAGAGTTTATAGGGAGGCAGAAAAAGAGACAGAGAGAACTTCATCTGCCTGAGCGCTCATAGAAGTTAGGTAATTCCTGCAAAATATTCCAAATATATAAGATTGGGCTCAAACTTGAGCAGCTTTCCTGAAACAATTTAGACTTGAGGAGCAACCAGCTGAGCTGAACTAGAGATCAGTTGTCTCCAAGCACCCACAATTGCTGATCTCCTTGACCTAGCCCAGTGGATTTATGGAAAATGTAAGCTACAGTCTAATGGTCACTCACCCTGGTTGGGGTTTCAAATCTGTCCTGGTGGATGGAAATAGAGCGCTGGGTCAGGAGATGTTACCTCGGTGGTGTTAGCATTTCCCTAGCCTCAGGTCCCTTCCTCTGCTAGCAGCCTGCACCTAGGAGAGCTGTAAGTCTGCCAGGACTGTCTGCGGGGCTCACCAGTATCTCCCTTTAAAGGAGTTTGTTGTTCTGGATGAAGCTGTGATAATAGAGCTATAACTGATTTTAACATATTTTCAACATAGGTCAATCTATCTTTAGTAGGCTCATTGCATAATTTCTCCTCAGTGTCTGAGCCATCTGAGTCTTCCTTAATGTCTTGCCTAGTGGGTTCAGGTCTTTGTTAATTTTCTCAGCTCTTCCCGAGCAGCAGCATATGCTCCCGGGGCTGGGCAACACTCATCAGGTCCCTGTTCAGTTTCTCCAATCGACTGATCGAATTTAATCTGTTCATGTCTAAGGTCTAAGCAATCTCGGACCAGATACCAAAGAATAATGGCATCCACTGAGGTTTTCTCAGGGCCAGTTGCATCATAATGTTCCCTTTTTATTTTATTTTATTTTTTTTATTTTTAGCAAGTTTCTAAGTTATTGGTTCCTTCCTCCAGGAACTGGGGGCATGCTTCCTCAATAAAGTAAAAGAAATGTTCTAAGTTACATTGGCCAACTTTCACTGCCCGGGCATTAAGCATGCCTTTGGGGGCCTGCACGTATAGCATGCAGCCTATACTTTATCCCATAATTTATTACTCCCGACAATACACTCTCCTCCCGCTCTCCTTCCCAAGTATTCGGACGTCCTTACCTGAGCGGGGGTCCTCCGCCGTCGATCCCAGACCTTCAAGTCCCTGTTCCAGGCGCCAAACCTGCCGGGCCAGCCGGCAGGGAAACAGGAATCCTGACTGAGGGGCGGCGAGGATTAAGGAAAAGGAAAAATAAGGCAAGAGAAAAAAGACAAGAGACAAAGATGGGGTACGGGAGGTCTGCATCTCGAGATTGAGACTCAAGACTGCAGCAACAGTTTATTCTCACTCCCAGCTTATATGCAGTTTTGGAACCAGGGAATAGCATAGGATTGTTAAAATTCCAGAACATAAAGAGGCTTTGAAATTTGCAACATTTGATTACAGTAGACACAGGACAAGGTTGATTAACATAGGAATCTACTCCAGCGGACATAGCAAGGTGGGGACATAGCAAAGCAATTCCGGATAGTGGCTGTGAACAATTGTCTTTTCCTTTAGCATCACAGTAAACACCGGACAAGGCTGATTAACATAGGAATCTATTCCAGGGGACATAGCAAGGTGGGGACATAGCAAAGCAATCCCCGATAGTGGCTGTGAACAATTGTCCTTGCCTTTAGCATATCCTGGTGGTAACAGCACAGCCAGAGGTCAGGAAGAGCTTAGCAGCTAGCTAGGCTCCCGACAGTATACATTATTAAAATGCCTGCCTGCATGCTTGCCTACCTGCCTGCCTACCTGCTTGCCCTCCTTAAAACTAGTACCTGAATATGGACTTGAGTTTCTGTGATTTTGTCTATTGAGCCGGCAGATAACAAAACTTACATGTAATTTTCCTAACTTTCACTTGCCAAAACTTACAACAAAACAAAGCTACTATTATATCAGTATGGGCATTATTTTCTCAATGAATCTGGCTGCCCTTAAGCACAATGTATAAAGAATTTGGGCAATATTGTGTACATTATTAAAAATGCCTGCCTGCATATCTGCCTGCTCACATGCTTATCTGTCGGCCTGCCTTCCTAACCACTAGTGGGTGAATATTGACTTGAGTTTACACGATGTTGTCTACTGAGCAGTCAAATAGCAAAACTTTCATGGAATTTTTATAACTTAGACCTGAAAAACTTACAAAAAATCATAGCTACTATTCTGTAATTATAGACATTATTTCCTCAGCCAAACAGGCTACCCTTAAGAACAATGTGTAAAGGATTTTAGGGCAGGTTTTATACACTATTAAAATGCCTGCCTACCTGCATTCCTGCCTGCCTAATCCCTAGTGCCTGAATATTGACGAGAGTTTCTTTGATGCTGTCTATTGAGGAGGCAAATAGCAAAACATTCATGGAATTTTTATAACTTAGACTTGATTAACATACAAAAAAAAAGAAAGCTACTATTATGTCATATGGACATTATTTCCTCAGCCAATCTGGGTGCCCTTTAGAACAATGTATAAAGGATTAAGGGGCAGTTTGTATACATTATTAAAATGCCTGCCTGCCTGAGTGACTACCAGCCTCCTTGCCTGCCTGCCTAACCCCTAGTGCTTGAATATATTTTTGATTTTATATAATGTGGTATATTGAGCAGGCAAATAGCAAAGCTATCCTGGAATTTTTATAATTCAAATTGAAAATCCTAACAACAAAGCAAAGCTACTCTTATGAAATTATGGACATTATTTGAGCAACCAATCTGGCGGCCCTAAAGCACAATGTTTAATATTTTGGGGGCATGTTTGATACTTATTTAAAATGTCTGCCTGCCTGTCTGCCTGCCTGCGTGCGTGCCTGCTTGTCTGTCTATCATCTAGTGCCTGAATATTGGGTTGAGTTTCTATGATGTTGTCTATAGAGCATCTAAATAGCAAACCTTTCATTGAAGTTTTTTATAACTTAGACTTGAAAAAACTTGCAAAACATAGATACTATTATGTCATTGTGGACATTAATTGCTCAACCAACTTGGCTGCCCTAAAGCAAAATGTATAGTGGATTTGGGGGCATGTTTAATACATTATTAAAAATGCCTGTCTGCCTGCCTGCGTGTATGACTGCCTGCTTGCTTGCCTATCTTCTAGTGCCTGAATATTGATTTGCGTTTCTACAATGTTGTCTATTGTGCAGACAAATAGCAAAACTTTCATTGAAATTTTTTATAACCTATACTTGAAGAAACTTACAACAAAACGTAGCTACTATTAAGTCATTAGGGACATTGTTTGCTCAAACAATCTGGTTTGCCTTAAGCACAATACAGAAAGGAATTGGGGACATGTTTTGTTCAATATTAAACATGCATTCCTTCTTTCCTGCCTGCCTGACTAACCCATAGTACCTGACTCGTTTCTAATATGTTGTCTATTGAGAAGACAAATAGCAAAACTTATCAATGAATTTTTACGACTTTGACTTGTAAACCTTCCAAAAATATATAGCTAATATTGTGTCATTATGGAAATTATTTGCTCAACTAAACTGGCTGCCCTTAAGCACATTGTAAAAAGGATTTGGGGGCATGTTGTATACATTATTAAGAATGCCTCCCTGCATGCTTACCTGCCGTGTGATTCTTTACATTGCTGTGGGTGATGTGATGGGTTACATTAATTGAGTTGCATATATGGAACCAACTTTGCATCCCTGGGATGAATCCAGTGCGATCATGGTGTATGATTTTTTGAGACCTGTTGAAGTCGATTAGCCAGAATTTTGTTGAGAATTTTGCATCAATATTCATCAGGAAACTTGGTCTATAGTTCTCTTTCCTTGATGAGTCCCTGCCTGGTTTGGGGATGAGTGTTATACTGGCATCATAGAATGTCTGGCATCATAGAAAGTGAACTTTCTCTTTCAATTTCATTGAAGAGTTTGAGATATATTAATGTGAGTTCTGTTTTGAAGGCCTTGTAGAATTCTGCTATGAATCTCTCTGGACCTGGGCTTTTCTTGTATGGGAGACCTCATATTGCTGTTTCTATTTCAGTGCTGGGTACGGGTCTGTTTAGAAGATTTAAGTCTTCATAGTTGAGTTTGTGGATATCAATTTTTGCTAGGAAATCGTTCTAATGTTTTTCAAATTTGTTGGCATAAAGGTTTGCAAAGTAGTCACTTTCTGTTTTCTGAATTTTGGTTGTTTCTGTGGTGATGTAACCTGTTTCATCTCTGATCTTGTCTATGTGGGTGTGCTGCCTTTTTTTTTTATCATATTTGCTAGGGGTCTGTCTATCTTGTTAATTTTTTCAAAGAACCAAATCTTAGTATTGTTGATTCTTTCGATTTTTTTTTACTCTAAGTCATTTAATTCTGATTTGTTTTTAATTATTTGCTTCCATCTATTGCCTTGGGGATTGGCTCGTTGTTCTCTTTCAAGGAGCTTAAGGTACTTCTCTAAGTTGTTGAATTGCTGTTTCTCCAATTTGCTGATGTAGGCAATCAGAGATATAAATTTTCTTCTGAGTACTGCCTTTGCTGTGTCCCAAATAGCTAGTATTTTGTGTGCTCAGATTGGTTTATTTCCATACACATTTGAATTTCATTCCAATTTCTTCAATGTCCCAAAAATGGTTCAACAATGTGTTGTTTAGTGTCCATGAATTGCAGGATTTTCTGCAGTGGTTGTGTGAGTTAAGCTCTAATTTTCTTCCACTGTGGTCTGAGAGAGTGCAGGGAATGATTTCAATACTTCTGAAATTGTACAGATTTTCTTTTTGCCCTAAGATATGATCTATTTTGGAGAATGTTTCATGTGCTGTTGAAAAGAATGTGTATACTGGTGTTGCTGGATGGAATATTCTGTAGATGTTGGTTAAGTCTAGTTGGTCTATGCAGTTGGTTAGTTCTGTGTTTGCTTTGTTCAGTTTTTGGTGTGTTGATCTCTTCAAAGGTGACAGTGGAGTGTTAAAGTCTCCAACTATCAATGTCTTTGGGTCTATGAGAGTATTTAGAGTCAGTAGTGTGTGTTTGGTGAAGTTGGTTGCTCCTGTATTTGGAGTGTAGATATTTATGTTGGTTATGTAGGGGAGATCCATTTATTAGTATGTAGTAACCTTCTTTGTCTCTTCTTACTGTTTTTAGTTTGAAGTCAATTTTATCTGATTCTTAGAATAGTAACACCAGCCTGCTTATGGGGGCAATTTGCTTGGTACATTTTATTCCAGCTTTTCTCTTTTAGAAGATGTTTGCTTTTGCTGGATAGATGTGTCTCTTGGAGGCAGCAGAAAGATGGATCTTTATTTTTGATCCAACTTATGAGCATATATCATTTAGTTGGAGAATTAACTACATTAATATTGAGAGTTAGGATTGAGAGATGATTGTTTGATCCTTTCATTATAGCTATTTTGTTAAAAGCTGTCTCTTCCCAATTCTTGACCTAGTATTCTGGTTTTCTATTTAGGATTCATTTCTCTGTCTCTATTGTGATCTTGATTATTTTCTTTATATAGTACATCTTTGAGTATTTTTGTAAAGCTGGTTTGGTGGAGATATATTGTTTCAGTTTTTCCTTTCTGTGGAAGACTTTTATTTGACCTTTTCTGTGAATGAGAGTTTAGCTGGGTACAGTATTCTTGGTTGATAGTTATTTTTATTTAGGTTTCAGCATACCTCATTCCAGGCTCTCCTTGCTTTCATGGTCTCTGCTGCGAAGTCGGATAATTCTGATTGGTTTTCCTTTACATGTGATTATTTTCTTCTCCCTAACACCTTTAAGGATTCTTTACTTGGACTCTATTGATCCTTTTTTGATCACAATGTGTTGGTGGAACGTCGTATATTGGTCTGATCTGTTTGGGTTTTGAAAAGTGTCTTGTATCTGCATAAGCCCATCCTTCTGGATATTTTGGAAGTTCTCAGATAATTTTCTATTAACTAGGTTGCCTATTCCATTGACCTCTTTCTTTAGGTTTTCCTTGATACCTATTTGCCTTAAGTTGGGCTTCCTGTTTTATCTTCGAGCTCCTGGAGTGATCTGTTTTGACAATTAAATTGGTTTTGTATTTTTTTTTTCTCCATAGATTCTAGGGAATCTTCAGTTTCTGAGACTTGATCATCTGCTTCATCTAGTCTGGACTGTAGGCTAGCTGCTTGATTTTGAATCTCTTTTCCTTCTGACTGGTCTTTCTTCATGGATTCCATGTCTTTGCTATAATTTTATCCCAGGTCCTGTATGAATTTCTTTACATCCTTAATTTGGTTCTGAGTGCTGTCTCTCAACTTTTTTTAGCTGGGTAGCTATCTTTTCATTGGACTCCTGAATTTCATTTATCTATTTGTGGAGGCCCTGAAATCCCCTATTACTTTATGGATGCATTGATATATTGATTGACACTTTTCATTTAAAATTTTTTAGTAGAGTGTGTAGAGCATTTTGAGGGTTTTCTTCTAGGCCTTTGATTGTCTGCTCTGCTTCCTGCTTGTTTTGCGTGGGAGGTGAGATTCCCTGGCTTTCCATCTTTCTTGTGCTTCTTCTGCCCATTTTCATTGGAAAATGCAATCTATAAGCACCTATGAGCACCATTTAAGACCCAAAGCAGACCTTACCAAGCACTGTTGTGTAAATCTTAGAAGTTCACAATTATATACAAATACCTTCTCTCTGTTTTGTCTATAAAATCAGATTTGTTGTCCCCAAAGAATACAATTTTAATATAACAAGCCCTGTATTCAGTAGTTACTTATTTACTGTTATAACCCTATGAGCATTTTTTTCTTATATTTACTTCTTTTGGAACTGGTGGGATTTCTCTATGAACCCCTTTTATTCACTCGGATTGAACAGGGATACCCTCTATCCAACAACCAGTGGTCATTGGAGTCAGGAGTTCCAGGAAGTAAATTTAGGAGGGTAAGTTAGGGGTAGTGAAGAGAATAGAGTAAAATGAAAGGAGGGTGATGTTTTTGGTTTAGTTTCAGGGAAGTGGAAAGGTGGAGAAGAGTAGAATCCATACAAAGAATGAGATTAAAATGATAGACAATAAAGAGACAAAAGAAAAGAGCAAAGGTGTTAGTCAAAGGAAAGTAATCTTAAAGAAACAAAATGTGAAAAGACACTCAAAGAAAAAAACAGGAAATCAAACACACAAAACAAAAAGAATTACCACACACAAAAAAAAACAATGAAACAAACAAATAAAAACAGAAAGCAAAAACCAAATGACAACTCGAAAATAAAAAATTAAAAAGTTTAGAAAAGGTTCAAAACAATGGAGTATTCCTTGTTTGGGTGGACTCTCTCCAGTGTATGGTTTCCTTGCGATGGTCTACAGTCTATTTTCCTGCTGCTTGGCTGGTTTGATATGCTTTCAGTTTGCAGGGGGTGGATCTGCTCTGACCCTCCTTCCCTGTTAGTTAAAACCTGGGGATCTGTGCTTTGCACAGCTTGCAGGTAGGACTTGGGTGTCCTCAGTACATGGGGGACTCTGAGCAGTCTCAGGAATTGTGACTCCTCCCATCTGCTATGGGGCCCACTGCCTTTAACACTTGGCTCTCAATAGGCTTTGGACTCAGCAGGGTGGGGTGACTCCAGCCTTGTTTACCTGACTGATAGTTGCTTGTCCCAGGGGATGTTCCTCCCTCCTGGGCAGTGCAACCTTCTCCTTGGCCATGGTGGCTGTGGAATTTAGCTCTGTTTGCTGGTCTGAATTTTCCTACCTCTGAAATGGGACCATTTATCTGCCTTGGGAACTGTTTACTCTCCTGCCTGATTGTTCTGTGCCACCAGTACCTGCTCGTCACTTTTGGTTTGATTTTAGAAATGCCAGCTACTGGAGAGTCAACAGCCACAGCATTGTTGGGGCGGGGCAGGGTGTGGCACGGCACCTCTGGCTGAGTATTTTACCTGAGTCTGTGAGCCTAGGCCCAGGAATGATACTCCTGCTTGGGTGGCGGTTGCTCTCTCTGGCTCTCACAGTTCAGTCACTCTTGCCCTTTTCAGAGATGACCCCTTTGTCCTCACTTTCCCCTGGCCTGCCTTATTTCCAGTCTTGTCTGACTGGGTCTATGCCAGTGTGAAAGATGGCAATTTTCTCTGACAAAGGGGGAAGGGTATCTTCCAGAGATGCTCTGTGGATGTGAGTGAGAATGTCTTTTGTGGGTTACTCATGTTTTTTCTGTGATTTAGGACCATCTGTGCTCAGCCTGAGATCTGTGTCTGTCTGCTGCTCTCTGGAGGATTTATTCCTGATTACCATTGTGTGCTTTAGGTGCACAGAATGCTGGGTGCTGGGCAGGTGCCGCAATGGCATGGTGGCATGGTGTGACACTCATATCTGTGTTTTCAGGCCAGCAAAGTTGATTTTTCCTTTCTGGCCAGAATACCTATACTGTTATAACTTACTTGGACTGTCTTTCTGGGAGTAAAAGTTTCTCTGGAGTGAACAAACTGGGATGTCAGAGGGAGCTTAGCTAGGGCTCTGTTGCTCCTCCTCCCTTCAGCTTGACTTTTTCACCATCTCTCTACTCTGTTGGTATATATCTTATTTCATTTGATATTCTATGCAATTTTGTTTGATTATATCCTTCAATATCACTGAATTTTATTAGGCTTCATTGTTTTTCCTCTCTTTTTATTTCATGTTATCCCCATGACATATAAGTTTTGTGCATGATATGTTTATGTCTTCACACTTCTGTGAGACAAAAGCAGGAAGGCTCTGCTCATGAGGATTTGACATCATTTGATGACAGCTGAAAAGAATTTTGAATTGCTCATAGGTATTTATCCTATTTACTATTTTATTTAAGGTAAGTGGGTAGAATTTTCAATGTATGAGGATTTTATAGGACATGATCAGGGGTGGGGTGGTCGTCATATGAGGATGAAGGTGATTACAAGAATGAGGGTGCCAGGATAGCCAGAGTTCATACCTGAAAGCTCTAGGGTAACATAAAAAAGGTATTATGTCAGAAATTTGAGGAAAACTTCACTTTGCCTTCTGTTGTCCATAAAAGAATGTGCCGCTACTTGGTCATGGTCACTCCTGTTTATTCCACAGAATGAGAAATACCAACTTCGTTTCACTTGGGTGAAACCAGGTGCTCACACAGACATATGAATATATATATATGAATATATATGTATATGAATATATATTATATATACATATATGTGCGTGGAAATATGTAATTGTTCTTTGACTGTAATCTAAATGTCAGTTGATTGATTTGAAATCTTTCCATTCCAATGAGTCTTAAGATCCAGAATTAGCAGGTATGGATTAGCAGTATGGATGGAGAACAGTCACCACAGGGGAATAGAGGATCATTTTATTTCTTTTT
Source organism: Perognathus longimembris pacificus (assembly GCF_023159225.1). NCBI lineage: Eukaryota > Metazoa > Chordata > Mammalia > Rodentia > Heteromyidae > Perognathus > Perognathus longimembris. Next base: position 43,647,501 of record NC_063178.1, read on the forward strand.
CTCTGGTTAACTTTGTCATGTATGCTTTGTTTTGGGTAAATGTTTGAAGCCTGATTTAAGGATAGAAAATTCTTTACTCCTAAATGAACTATGTATTTCCCTAGCTAGTTAAGAATATTGATTATTTCTGGTCTTCAATATGAATGTCAAAAACAGGAAATAACCAGTTTAGTAATCTCTGTCATGTTCATACCACTCATTTCAACATTGCTGGCAGTTGAGGAGCCTCTACTTACCGTTCTGCAATCTAAGAGATACCATAAGTTTGAAGGAAGCAGATTATATTCTTAGAAAGAAAAACAAACCTATTGGGGACTTGGCTTTCTGTGTGTGACAGCAAGGAGGCCGCTATAGAAATCACAACACAGCTGGAGAAATTCCTATCCTAAGTTCATCTATGGGAGCATAACTGGAGGAGTTTGCTTAGGCATTTGGTCTTCTTGGAAATGTTGTCTTCAACAGCCTGAGGGAGGAGCATAGACTACTCCAGTTATGCTCCCATAGATGAACTTAGGATAGGAATTTCTCCAGCTGTGTTGTGATTTCTATAGCGGCCTCCTTGCTGTCACACACAGAAAGCCAAGTCCCCAATAGGTGTTTTCACTCTTCCTTACAACTGAACAATGACACTTGAAGGGTCAAATTGGCCATGAAAGTAATGGAAATGAAAACACACTGAGATTCTCAATCACATCAGTTAGAATGGTTGTTATCAGGAAAACTATCAATAACAGATACTGGAGGGGATGTAGCCAGAAAGGAATACAACTATATTGTTGATGGGAATGCAAACTTGTTAACCACTCTGGAAAGCATGATGGAAGTTCCTCAAAAGACTAAACATAGAGCTTCCTTAGGACCTAACAATCCAACTCCTAGGCATTTATCTGATTGCACACTAAAGCCACACTAAAGCCACCAGTACAAACATATTCATTGGTGCAGTGCTTACCATAGCCATGATATAGAATCACCCCAAATGTACCCTCCACAGAAAAGGGGACTAAGAAAAAAAAAATATATATATATATATATATATATCTACAAATTTATCAGAAATGATTTTTGCACCATTCATAGGAAAATGGTAATACTTGGGAAAATAATATTAAGTGAAGTAAGTCAGACCCAAATTAATATAGGTTGTATGATTTCCCTCATGTTTGGTAACGTGAATATGCCTATAGATCTACAAGTGACCGCACTGGGTAGTAAAGGGAACAAAAATAATCTGGAATATGATAAAGTATGCAGGCCTCTAGTTACTCACACACAGTGAGAACAAAGAAGATTATTCTCTGGAAAGGATCACATAGTTGCAATAGCTATGTGTAACAGACCGCATAAAATAATATTTATTGAAGGGAACTCCAGGAAGGGGAAAGAAGTGGGGATGGTTTTGCTACTCTTTGTTCTTCCTTCATTGTTGTTTTTTGTTTTAATTTCCCTTTGTCTTAATTGGTAGTTTATCTGTCTTTGGGAGAGCAACAGAGGTGTGGAATTGGTGGGAACACAGTGAACAAATGCAGCCGTGACACTTGTTGGACCAGGGTAACTGCAACCGTAGTCAGGCCACGGGGGATGCAAAGGCAAGTGGACCAATGCACGTTTTATTTTAGGAGGGCCATGGTTTATATAGGGTTACAAATCAATTCACAACTTCAAGAGTAAAAATTAATACAGCATGACATCCATATCAATACAAAAGTTGCGGATGGTGCTATTGTGAGGGAGGAGGCTATTACAAACAGTGAATCCTGCCTGATTAAAAAGGCAAAATTTATTTCTCACCTGATTCCAAACATCATGTATATGCCTGCCAACCTGTCTTTGTCTTTGTTTCTCTTTTTCTATCACTGTGCTTCTATCTGTCTCCAAATCTGCATCTCTTTGTCTCAACATGTTTTTCTCCAATCTCTGTCCCATTGTTTTTGCCTCTCTTTCTTCACCTCTCTCTTTCTGTCTTGAACACACATGCACACTTCTCTCTCACACAGACACACCCCCCCACACACACACAACTCTATGCCTTACTCCCCAGTAAAGAGAGAATCACTTTGACTTGCCCAGGGCTGGAGCAGGCCAGGTTGCTTGAGAGCCGGGTTTGCTTCTTCTACTGAACAGTGGTATGTGGAGACACATCCAGACCGGTGCACCAAGGGTTATGATTTGGGGAAAGAAATGGTGGGATTTCCTTTGCTGTGTAAAAGAAATGAGAACAATTTGAATGCAAAATGCACTTAGTGCTTTGGAAATATTATTGAGAGTTCCATTAGAATGAACATGTTTTCCAAAGCCAAGAGAACAGAGATTTTTCTGCTGGTGGGAAGAGTATTAATTACATCATTGGAAATATTCATATAAATATGAATGAAATTCTGATTCTTCCACAGCCAGATTGTTTTCTGCCAGTCCTGGGGCTTGAACTCAGGGCCTGGACACTATCCCTGAGCTTCTTTTGTTCAAGGCTAGCACTCTATCTCTTGAACTACAGTACCACTTCTGGCTTTTTCTATGTATGTGGTACTGAGGAATTGGACCCAGGTCTTCATGCATGCAAGGCAAGTACACTACCAGTAAGCCACCTTCCCAGACCCACAGCCAGATTTTGATCCAACGTAAGACCACTTGGTAATCCATCTTTCCCTCTTGATTTAAAAACACCTATGAATACATGGAAACTGCATCACTTTGTCAATTCTCTGGTTTTACTTTGCCCAGAACAGCAACCCCAAGGAAAAATGCAGTGACCAGAGGTCTTAATTACCGAATAAAGACCATCAGCCTTCACTTTTGATAAATACCAAAATGCCCAGGGTTTTTATACTTTTCATATGGATCATATTCAAAATAGTAATTTTAACTATGATTGATATGATTTATTCATCAGATCACATAACGTAGGAAAGACTCATTCAAACCAATAAAACATTCTTTACCTCCTAAGGAAAAGTTGTGTGGTTTCCTTCTGATCTTTGGTAGCCTCTTTCTCTGCTTCACCTTCATAGTCACTATGTTCTGCCCTTTCTGAGGTTGTCCGCCAAATAATGTGTGGTCAAGATATGGGAGTAGTACTCACTGTGTATCGGTAAAATTCAATGTCAGTCTCTACTTTTTCCCATGCTTGCATCCAAAGAATTGGAATATACCAAGCCACAGCCTAAATAAAGATGCTTCTTCAATACCAAATAGAGTTGTGTAATTTTGAATGATACTGATGTTGCAAAATTATTTCTTATTTATCATAAATGGTGAAACACACTCATGTGGAGCACACATAGTTATTCCCCCAACCCTGGCTGTTTCCATAGAATAATGTACAAGCCACACCAACAGTCAATCTACCACACCAAGGGAAAGTAGAGTGAGAATATAACGTCAAAAAGTAGGAATTGGTTACAGAAAGCAATTTCTAATATATTTAATTTTGTAATGAACAGAACATACTCATTTGAAATTAGGATTGTGATGTCTCTCCGTTAGAATCCTAGATTTATGTTAAATCCCCAACCCTTAGTATGAGGAAAGTTAGGGATAGATGGTAGCTTAGGATCTGCCCAACCATAGTCAGCATCTTGCAAGAGGATGAGGTTCTGAATAGGGAATGGGGGGGGGGAGGGTACCAAGGTTATACAAGTGACACTCTGACGACACCAATGGTCCCCAGGGCTACAACCCCTGTCCCCTGGAGAAGATTTGCTCTCATAGAATTTCCTTTGGTTTGTGTCCTTGTCCTTTTGGGTTGTAAGTCTTTTATTTTTTTCTTGAATCAAAACTCTTAATGGGTAAGGTGGCCCCTTGAGGATCTGCTCTTCAACTTGTTAACAAGGTACATTCTTTCTCTCTCCTCTACCTCTCTCTCCCTCCCATTTATCTCCCATCCCTCACACCCCTCTTTCTTTTTATCTGTCCCCTGTCTCTGTCTCTGTCTTCTTCCTATTCTATCTTCCCAATTCTCAATTCTTATTTTTAATTAAATTTCATTGACAAGGTGTTGTGTAAAGGGGGTACAATTACATAAAAAGGTAGTGAGTACATTTCTTGTCATATCTGTTACAGCATCCTTTTTCATTCCCTTCCTTAGATCAAATAGTCATAAATACAATAGACAGTTACCAAAATCATATACAGTAACCACTTAGGGTACACCAAAGGAAATTCACCTAGAACATTAAATGTAATGACAACAGTAGAATCCTCCTGTGTCCTCTTGGAGTTATTTTTGTTTATCCTCATCTTATATATCTGTATACATAGCTGATGAGCTATTGTGATCCACTGATAGGTCTATCCTAGACCATTTTATGTTTGTTTAGTAGTTGTTCTGTTTTAGATACATAATGTAAGTCACAGACCTACACATGTGGAAATACCATTTGAAAAGAAGTTTGTTATTTTGCAGACCTGGTTTCTACTGTCTATGCTGAGCTTTTGAAGAACCCCCATACTGTTCTCCAAGGTGGTTGTACTAATTTGCACTCCCACCAACAGTGGAAAAGGGTTCCTCTTTCCCTGAATCCCCTCTAGCATTTGTTGTTGCCAGAGTTCAGAGTATAGGCCATTCTAACTGGAGTGAGGTGGTATTCCAGGGTTGTTTTTATTTGCATTTCCATTACTGCCAGGGATGTTGAACATTTCCTCATAGGTTTCTTTGCCATTTTTATTTCATCTCCTGTGAAGTCTCTCTTTAGCTCCTTTGCCCATTTAATAATTTATTTACTGGGTTTGGATGGGGTTAGTTTCTTTTTCTTTTTTTTTTTTGGCCAGTCCTGGGCCTTGGACTCAGGGCCTGAGCACTGTCCCTGGCTTCTTCCCGCTCAAGGCTAGCACTCTGCCACTTGAGCCACAGCGCCGCTTCTGGCCGTTTTCTGTATATGTGGTGCTGGGGAATCGAACCTAGGGCCTCGTGTATCTGAGGCAGGCACTCTTGCCACTAGGCTATATCCCCAGCCCCGGGGTTAGTTTCTTGAGTTCTCTGTCGATGACACATATTAGGCCTTTGTCTGTTGCTGTGCTGGTGAAGATCATTTCCCATACAGTTGGCTGTCTTTCTAGTTTGGTGGCTATGTCTTTAGCTGTGCAGAAACTTTTTATTTTGTAGTAGTCCCATTTGTTGAGTCTTTCCCTTATCTGTTGTGCCCCTGAGACTATGTTCAGGAAGTTCCTTCCTGTGTCTATAAGTTCTAGTGTCTTTATGACTCTGTCATTCAGTAGTTTCAGGGTTTCAGGTCTGATATTGAGGACCTTAATCTATTTTGACTTGATTGTGGTACATGGTGATAGATTAGGGTCCACTCCGAGTTTTCTACATGCGGCTGCATAGTTTTTCTGGCACCAGTGGTTGAAGAGTCTATGTTTTTTCCATTGTATGTCCTTAGCTCCTTTGTTGAATATAAGCTGACTGTAAGAATGCGGCTTTATTTCTGGGTCTTCTATCCTATTCCATTGGTCTTCTGGTCTGCTTTTATGCCAGTAACAGGCTGTTTTACTTATGATGGCTCTAAAATAGAGCTTGAAGTCTGGTATTGTAATTCTTCTTGCACTGTTTCTTTTGCCTAGAATTGCTTTGGCTATCTAGGGCTTTTGCTGTTCCATATGAATTTATGGGTTGTTTTCTCTGTTTCAGTGCAGAATGTAGCTGGGATTTTGATGGGGATGTACTGAATTTGTATAACATTTTGGGCAATATTGCCATTTTCACTATATTGATTCTGCCTACCCATGAGCATGGGGGGTCTTTCCATCTCCTTGTGTCATCTTTGATTTCCCTTTTTAGATTTTTATAGTTCTCATTAAATAGGTCTTTAGTTAGGTTAATCCCTAGCTAATTTATTCCTTTTTTAGCTATTGCAAACGGTATTATTTTCATAATTTCCATTTCTGATTGTATATTGCTGGTGTATAGAAAAGCTGCTGATCTTTGCGGGTTGATTTTGTATCCTGCTACTTTGCCAAAAAGGTTTATTAGGTCTAGGAGCTTGGGGACTGAGATTTTTGGTTCCTTCAGATGTAAAATCATGTCATCTGTGAATAGGGATAGTTTGATTTCTTCTTTGCCAATGTGGATCCCTTTGATGTCTTCCTCTTGCCTTATTGCTATGCCTAGGTATTCCAGCACTATGTTGAAGGAAGACAGGAGAGTGAGCATACTTGTCTTGTTCCTGAGTTTAGGGGAAACGGTTTTAGTTTCTCCACATTTAATATGATATTAGCAGTTGGTCTGTCGTATATGGCTTTTGTTGTTTGAAAGAATGTTCCCTTTATTCCTGTTCTTTCCAGGACTTTTAACATGTATGGGTGTTGTATTTTTTCAAAGGCTATTTGGGCATTAGCTGAGATGATGATGTCTTGGTCTTAGCTCTGTTGACATGGTGAATTATAATTATTGATTTGCAGATGTTGAACTATCCTTGTGTCTGTGATATGAAGCCTACATGACCATGATGTATAATTTTTTTCATCAGTTTCTGGATCCTGTTAGCTATTTTGTTGAGGATCTTTGCATGTGTTCATTAGTAATATTGGTCTGTAATTCTCTTTTTTGGTTGGGTCTATGCCTGGTTTGGGTGTGAGTATGATATTAGCTTCATAGAATGAGTTTTGGCTTTTTTCCTCTGTTTCTATTTCACAGAAGAGTTTGAGGAATATTGGTATTCACTTCTCACTGAAGGTTTTATAGAATTGGTGAATCCATCCAGGCCTGGGCTTTTCTTTGTTGGAAGGCACTTGATTACATCCTGTATCTCGCTGTAGGTTATTGGTTTATTTAATTGACTTATTTCTTCTTGATTCAGTTTGGGCAGTTTATACTTCTCAAAGAATTGCTCAATCTCGGTAAAAGTGAGGCAAGTTTCTGGAAATAGTTCCTTATAATCATTTGAATATCCTGTGTATTTGTTTTAACTTTTCTGGTGGAGTCTGTGATCTTACAGATATGAGTCTCTTCTCTTCTATTTTTGTTAGTCTTGCAAGGGCTGTGTCAAGTTTATTTATTTTCTCAAAGAACCAGATTTTAGTTTTATTTATTGGAATCATCTTTGGAATCGTCTTTCTATTCTCAATCAGAGTAATCTCTTCTTTAATCTTTTTTATCTCCCTCCTAGTCATTTTAGATTCAATTTTTTCTTGTTTCTCCACTAGTTTTAACTGCATTGTGAAGTTATTCACCTGATCTGATTCCATTCTGTTAATGTGTGTACTGAGGGCAATAATCTTCCCCCTCAGTACTGCCTTTGCTGTATCCCATAGGATTCTTTGTGATGTATTTTCATTGTCATTGTGGCTTAAGAACTCCTTAACTTCATCCTTAATTTGCTCTGTCACCTTAATGTTAGATAACAATGAGGGGTTTAGCCTCCAAGTATTTGTGTAATTTCTGTGGTACCCTTTGTTATTGAGGGCTAACTTGATTCCACTGTGGTCAGATAGAGTACATGGGATGATGTCAATACTCTCGTTTTTGCTGAGTCTCTTTTTGTGGACTATGATATGGTGTATTTTGGAGTATGTTCCATGGGCTACTGAGAAGAATGGGATTTGAGTCCCGGTAGGGTGAAATACTCTGTACAGATATGTCAGATTCATGTGTGATATGGTGTTACTTAGGTCTTCGCCTCCTTTGCTAATCCTTTGTGTGTTGGATCTGTCTCTTGGAGAGAGTAGAGTATTAAAGTCTCCCACTATGATTGTATTTTGGTCTATCTTGCTCTGCCATTCTGAAAGAATTTGACATATTTAGGGCCTCTTTTGTTCAGTGAATATAAATTTATCATTGTGATGTCTTCTTCCTGGATTCTTCCCTGTGTTAATATGTAGTGTCCTTCTTTATCTTTTTGAACTGATTATAACGAGAAGGCTAGCTTGTCTGACCTCAGGATGGCTACCCCTGCCATTCTGGTAGGTGCGTTTACTTGGACCTAGGTTCAGACAGATTCATAGCCAAATTTTATAAGGCCTTCAAAACAGAACTCACAACAATATTCTAAAACCAGGAACGAGATAAGGATATGTGCTTTCTCCACTACTCTTCAATACAGTATTAGAAGCCCTATGTAGCACAATAAGGCAAGATGCAAACACAAAGGGGATACAAACAGGGAAAGTAGAAGTAAAACCCTCCCTTTTTGCACATGACATGAGCCTATATTTAAGGAATCCTTTAGACTCCACTCCCTAATTACTAGTGATGATCTGAAATTTGGAAGAGTAGAATGGTATCAAACAAACTCACAAAAACCAGTAGCTTTTCTCTATGCTGACAATGAGATAGGAGAGGCTGAAATTAGGAAAGTAATTCCTTTTGTAATAGCCTCAAAAATGCCTATGATCCACTTACCCAAGGAAGTGAAAGACCTCTGCAATGAAAAAGCCTTCCACAAATTACAGCATCTATTCATGTTAAAAGCTCTAGAAAAATTAGAAATAGAAGGAACTTTCAATATCATACTAAATGGGGTAAAACTAAAACCATTTTCCCTAAAATCAAGAACAAGGCAAGGATGTCCATTCTGTCCACTGCTCTTCAATAGAATTCTGAATTTCTTAGCCAGAGCAATAAGGCAAGATAAGGATATTAAAGCTATCCACATAGGGAAAGAAATTTGACTATGTTTAAAGATGACATGATCTTATATCTGAAGGATCCTGAAAAGTCCACTCCCAAACCCCTAGAACTAATCCACTGCCTCAGCTATTTGGCAGGATGTAAAAGTAACCTACAAAAATTAGTAGTCTTTCTGTATGCTATCAAAGTAACAGGAGAAAGAGAAAATCATTAAATCATTTTCTATAGCCTAAAAAAATCTGACCTGACCAATGATGTAAAAGATCTATTTAGTGAAATCTGTAAACACCTAAACATAGAACTCAAAGAGGAAAACCAGGAAATGGAAAGATCTTCCATGTTCTTGGAGGGGTAGAATCAATATTGTCAAAATGGCCACAGTGCAAAAAATGATATGCAAATTCAAATCAATCCCCATAAGTCCTTACCATGTTCTTCACTGAAAAAGAGGGAAAAAGTCAGGAAAACCACATCAAATAATGAAAGAGGCAAAATAGGCAAAGCAATTTGAGGCAAAAGAAACAATTACAGATAGTATCATAATAACAAATTTCAAGCTTTACTATAAAGCCATAATAACAAGATACAAAAACACAACTGCCCAACAATAAATGAATTATACCTATATTCAAAACATTTTCATACAACCAACAAAAAGCAAAAAATAATGGCATTCATAGGAAAATGGTTTGAACTAGAACAATTCATGTTGAGTGAGATAAGCCAAGATCAGAGAGAAAATTGGCACGTGTTGTACTTGATACTCAGAAATTATATTTAAAATGCAGTGGGATATGACAATGTATATAGGATTTTAGACACACATATGCACAAAGACCAAAAGAAGATAGTCCTAGGAGATAATCACCAGTCTGTAACATTAAAGAACCTCTTCATATTTCTATAAAATAATATACAGAACGAAATGAAATCCAAAGTTAAGGAAATAAGGGAATTTTTCTTAATTTGTGTTTTCAGAAGACACTGTATCCTTTACCTCATTTATGGTGTGTACTGGTGCACATCTGAGGAAAGCTGATAGGAAGGTACAGAATCAGTGGAAAACCGGTGGAAAAAGTGCAACATAGACCACCAGATGCACTAGGAAATTGATGAACTTGAACCAGTTAACTTGTGGGCAGTGATGGGAAGAGGGGAATAGGAGCACATGAGGAAACAGATGATACTAAGTCAAAGGAAATGTACTTATTATCTGACTAGTGTAAAGGTAACCCCACTGAATATCATCTCTAAAACAGCAACAAAGTAGTTAAAAAGAAACACATGCTTTACAAATAAACTAAGATTATTTTTACATATTTACCCATACCCTTGTCTTCTCTGGAACAGGTTATGTCAGAAGATTTAGATGTCCTTGGCCGCTCTGATGATATTCTCATCTCACTTCTCTCAGGGGAAGATATGTAGAACCCTTGAATCCAATCGAGGAATATTGACCCTGATAAGAGAATTTCGATGCCTTCTGAACCTAACAACTCCAGGACAAAGTATAATGAAGATGACTGCCTTGAGAGGAAAGTTGTAAGTTGACCTTCTCTCCTATGGACCAAAAATGATGGACATAGAATCAGAAAGTCAAATTAGTGAAGAACACAACAGGTACATTTATGTTGTTTCTGATGGTTCTCTTTTCTCCAGGTGTTGCAAATGAAACAGAGTTGCATCTGGTTGTTAATATTTATTTGTTTATATTACATAAAAACAAAAAAAAATCTTTTACTTGCCAGTGGCTCCTATTTGTAATCCTAGGTATTCGAGAAGTTGACATCTGAGGATGTCAGTTCAAAGCAAATTCTGGCAAAAATTGATTTGAACTCAAAGCATGAACACTGTTCCTAGGTATTTTTGCTCAAGTGTTCTATCACTTGAACTACAGTGTTTTTGTGGGTTTTGATTTGTTTTTGTGCTAAACTGAAGGGCGCCATGGGTTTTCCTGCCTGGGGAAAAGTTCTAACTCCTGAAGATACGTTTAAGACTATAAGTTATAATCTTGGAGGTGGTGCAAAGATGAAAATAGAGGCACATGGTCAAAATATGAGATTCTTCTCTTTGTTCAACTTGAACCAAGATCAGATCCCATGACATCTTGATCATAATATCAAGAAGTACCAAAAATAATTTTATCTTTTACAGTCTTTAAAACTGAGCTGCATTTGGCATAGGAGAGTGTATCTTTTTTCAGTATGCTCATTCTCTTAATTTTTACTTTATGTGCAACTAATGAGGCTTGAACTCAAGGCCAGGGTATAGTCCTTTGTCTGTCTCCACTTAAGGCTGGAAGAACAGGAGGTGTTTGTATTTGTGTAGTTTTAAAGAAATGATATATCTGAATTCACAATAACCAAATTGTGGAAACAGTCCAAATGCTCCACAACAAAATCTGCATCAAGGTACAAATTCACAATGGAATTTTACATATTCATTAGAGAGAACAATAGATCAATTGCAGGGAAATATTGTAACTGTGTCCATACATAGTCATGTCAAAATTATGCCTAGGCAACCAATCCAAGGAGGCCTCATGAGGACAATTCTGCCACATTTCACAGTCAGACTCAGAATCTGAGTAATTAAAGGAGAGAAACCATAACCAAGCAATGAAGTCTTCTCGGTATTTGGAAGGGTTAACTGCATTGACAAAATCTGTGAATCCAGAAACATCTGAGTGATGGTATGAAAAAATGAGAGGGATATGGAATGAACCTAGAGTGAAATACTTCCTTCTTGTAGTTAATTCCCACTGTGAGTTCAATATGCAAACTTTGCCTTTTATTAAAATTTTCTCAACACTCATCATTAATATAGTAGCGATTCATTATCTCCATATATGACAAAAACATTTGCTGAAGATTTGTTTATCTGGTTGTAACGTGCCATGATTTTGAAGATATATGACACGGCATGGTTTGGAATCACTATCTCAAAGGCTACACAGACTCTGTTCTTTGCCATCTCTTCTTTCAACAAAGGAAGAATCCACAAGCCCTTCTCATCTTCTAAGGTAAACAGTCCCACCCAGTTCCAGCTGAAGTGAAGCAATAAAATCATGGCAGTGTCCATAGATCTGTCCTATGGGGCCATCTGACAGAGGCCAAGGAAATTGTTATGGTCACTCAACGCATGATCAAAAGGTCCAAAGGTAAGTTACAGGGAATAAAAATTGGACAGTACATGAATGCGAAGGTGTAAAACCATCACAATCTCAGACATGATGTATATTAAATACAAATTAGAAGTATGTGAAAAGAAGGTTTTACTTTTAGTCTGAACAAAATGAATTATAAATTATTTTTAATTATTGTACATTATTGATTACTTTATACAATGCTTCTTGGTCTTTGTCACTGTTTCAGTCAGCTCCTGTCATCCATATCAACTCCATCACCTTACTTTCCTAGTTTCATTTCACGTTTGTACATTGGATCTTATGTTATAATTGTTCACTGTTTGACTCCTATTCCTCTGCCCCTTTCCACATGCCTTGAACACATACCCCTGTCAGACAAGATATGCTTCAGCTTTCTGGTGTTCATTTTTAAAATACTGTCTGTTAGTTGATCAAAGAACTTACATCATGAAATTCTATCATGTTTAACATAGATTGTGAGATTGGCCATGTATATATGTGCATATATTTGTTCCATACATCACATTTTCTTTGAGTACATACTCCTTGATATCACAATATTTGAGAGGTTCATAAGTCCAGTCTTTTCCTATCATTCTCTTCTAACACCCAAAATGTTACCAAATTAAACATTTGTTAATATTCCTGTAATGCTCCCACGGTTACCTGTGGAAACCTATAGAGATTCAGCAGTGCCCCAATCTGGGCAGATATTATTCCTGATGGTCCTGTAAGTACTGCTGTAGCCTTGTTGTCTCTCACACAGTTGTAGTTTGGAGTCTTTTACTCCCCAAATATGCAAATGAAGGGATTTGTAAATGATGCACAAGTTCCATATTGAACAACATATATGTCAAATCCAGAGTCAAGTTATGCAAAATATCAGGGTGTTTGTTGATCTCTTCAATAGCAAAAGCCAAAGCCAAAACAAACTGGTAGTTCATGAAGATAAATCTGCATAATGAGCATGGAAATTCAGGAGAAGTTTTGATTTTGATGGATTAAATGCTTGTTTGGCTGCTACTGCATATATATGTATTGGAGCTAGGGAAGGCAAGGAGAATATCAAAATGGAGAGACAAAGGATGAAAGAAAAACCAATTCAACAGCAATACTTATAAAAGTAGATGGGATAAAACAACTGTAAAACTCATAGAGAGAGGGATATTGGGAGGGGGAAAGCAGGGGAAAAAATGAGTGAGGAGGTAACAAGGTGGATAAGAAATGTACACACATGGGCTGGGGATATAGCCTAGTGGCAAGAGTGCCTGCCTCAGATACACGAGGCCCTAGGTTCGATTCCCCAGCACCACATATACAGAAAACGGCCAGAAGCAGCGCTGTGGCTCAAGTGGCAGAGTGCTAGCCTTGAGCGGGAAGAAGCCAGGGACAGTGCTCAGGCCCTGAGTCCAAGGCCCAGGACTGGCCAAAAAAAAAAAAGAAAAAAAAAAGAAATGTACACACTGCCTTATGTATAAAACTGTAACCCCTCTGTACATCACTTTAACAATAAAGAAATAAATTTGAAATAAAATGTTTGTTTTAATATGTAATGACAGAATTTTAAATTTCCTATGTACACAGGATATAAATATAAAATAAACAGAAAATTTTAATCAAATTTTTCACCATGACATTTAGATTACCTTGCAAAGGTATCTTCCAGATGTGAGTTTAAAGGATAAAGGCATAAAGATATTCCAAGACAAGCTTAGTTAAGAGAATATATCTCCATAAGACCTGTACTACAATAATGCTAAAGTCTTTTAATCCTTTGCACAGAGGCCATGAATGAACAATAAATATATAAAAATATGCAATGCTTATTATTAAGTAGCTATAAAAGCAAGCTGAGGATGTTCTAATATTTTAAATGCCATATCTTACACATAATTCTTATAAAGTGAGACACATGTTTAATACAACTATGTCTACTAATGACTACTGAACCATGTAAAATTGGATGTTCAATATCACAATCAATGAGAGGAATACAATGCCATTTCTTTATTCATTTGTTTGTCTTCAATATTTTATCTTTAAATATTAAATTAAAAATTTCATTAGAAATAAACGAAAATATTTAATCCTCACATTTCTGTACATTTTCTTATGTATATATGATCATATACCTCTGTTACTTGTGTGTGCATTTTCTCTTTTACTTTCATCCTCATCATCCTGGATAGTTGTCATCATTCCATAATAGCTTGTTGTAATCTATTTAAGCCTCCTAAGTACAAGAAAACATGTAACAGTCAAATGAAAACTCATGGCCCAAACATACTACTACTGAACTCACATAATAACCACTGAGAACTCTAAAAGGACAGGAAGTGGAAGAAACTTCAGTAAACCTAGAGACACACAATGGCTATAGGAAGATGTGATCTGTCAACACTGACTGGGAATAGAAATACAGGAAATTCTATCAAGAGGAGCCAGAATAGCTGAATGAATAAAAAACACTAGGCAAAGCATAGGTTGATTCTAAGAAACTTACTTCAGTGCCAATGGCCCCCAATTTAACAGAGATAAACACTAAACAAGAAGGTTAATTGCATAAGAGCAGTGAAACCTGTGTAAAGGCTATGGTAGCTTAGCACCTACCTTCACTATAGAATTTAAAGATCCTGCTCAAGAAAAGTAGCAATGGGAGTGAACAACTGAACTAGTCACAGTGAGATGCAGAGAAAATTCACCATAGGAGGGGAAATTCTGAAGCAACACTGGAATCATGATTGCCATACTAAGAACATGTCCCTCTTGGAGAACAGCATCTGGCTGGCAACCTCTTTCCCAACTAAGAAATGTACCATTTCTGGAGTGTGACAAAGAGACCACCTAAGCACCTGGATGGAAACAAATGGATTAGATAATTCATCTTTTCTCTATAATTTAGAAGCTACAAACAGGCCTTAAAACCCAGCTATTTCTCAGTTATTCTAAGAGTGGGAGTCAGGGTAACAACCACACTCCCATATTAGGAAGGCTTCAGAATTCAATTGTATCCCAGCCCCCTGCACTCAAACAGTGGAGAAACAAACATGTATTAAACATCACAGACATCTCCTGTGAACTAACCTACTCCACCAGTGCTACCTTGACCATGACTATAAGGATAGCACCAAATCTCAACAACAAAAGAAGAAACTCCACTAAGTACTGTATAAAAATTAAGAAACCTTGTCATATCAGTGGATGTAGAGTTGCATCAAATGGCTCACCTTCGGATTTCCAATTGCAGTGGCCCACTTACCTACAAGAAAGACTTTGGGGATAAATAGTACTACCTGTAGTCTGTAGCATGCATAAAATTTTACTAACCAGACCATAGTTCTCTTCATATCTGTAGGTAACAAAAATATCCATTGACTGAAACTATAATACTCAATGTGTCTATATTAGCAGACAGAGAGAGAGAGAGAAAGAGAGAGAGAGAGAGAAAGAGAAAGAGCGATCAGAGCATGGATACTGTCCTTGAGCTTTTGTGCTTTAGGTCAGCACTCTGCTAACTTGAGCCACTCCCAGCTTTTGGCTGGATAATTGGAGATAAAAGTCTTACAGATGTTCATGACCAGGCTGGCTTGAAATCTCTATCTTCAGATATTTTCAAGTAGTTAGGATTATGATTGTAAGCCACTAGCCTACAATAAGAATGTTTAAGCAGTGACCTCAAATTTAAGTGTTACCAAAGAAAACTTCTCAGAGCACTAGCTTGTGGGGAAAGAAATATTTCTGCAGCCTTCTAGTACAAAACTCATGCTACTGACTCAGGTGTTTGTAATCACTTTATCCTCTGCAATGACAGCTGGGATTGCGAAAATATAGGTTTTCTGGAATAAAGTGAAGAAATTGTATCCCTGGAAAGAAGAAGCTACATTGAAGGAAATCAGAGTCCTCTCCTATGAGCAGGCAGAAAATTACTCAACAGTAGATGCAAAATAAAATCATGAAATGAAGCTGTTTCAGGTGCAATAGGAATTGGAAGTCAGGGTACAGAAGACAAATAATATTGATGTGTGCACCCAAGTTCACTCAGCTGTTGCCCATACTGAGAACAAAAACAGTTCATGGGCATAAAATACTGACTCACTTACGGCTTGTTCTCTTGTTGCCTAGAAGCATCACTGTTACTTCTATCAGTTTCCAAAGTGTAGAGAGGAAAAAACCCAGCAATCATCACATCTCCATCCATGTGCACCTGGTGCTTCATTGTGGAAATGCAGCTAGTGCTAGCCAAGGACCTGACAGGGAGAGGCAACTGGAGAAGAAGGAATATGAAAGTTAAAGACACATTCCTGAAACATTTTCCAAGCTGAAATTCTGGCTGGAAGTTATGCCCATAGGGTTAGGTGTATATATTTTTGTATGTGTGTCTTCTTATTCACAGATGTACACTATAAGCCACCTTCTTTCATTGATGCTTTGGTGAGTACTTAAGAAAAATGTGTGAACACTCTTCCCTGGGGCTCTGCATCTGAATATTTCAATCCAGGAGAAAAACATGGATTGGAAAACATGTATGCAGATTCTCCTTCTTCATCTCAGGCACCATGATTCTCCCCAAGATGACAGATATTGATGCTCCAGGGATGAAGTTACTTGCATATATTTGGTCCAATATCTGTCTTAAGGAACTATTTGCCTTAAATCCATTCAGGATGATGAAATTGGATTGCATCAAAGGATGCCAGATCAGGGGTGACAGAATATGCCCAGAAAAACAATGTATGCTAGTGAGATATCAGCCAGTTATTATGGCATCACACCCAGAGAATCTCTTCACACACCAATGCCCATAATAGATACAGAACGTCACTGGTTGACCCAAGCAGGTTTCAAGTGCAGAGACCTCTACAAATGCATTCCTTCACTATTGTCGAACAAAACAATAATAAGTCAAGGTCAATGCAGAAGTTGATTTGCACCTTTGCATTCTTAACTTTCAACTTCAAAATCCTCATTTTTACTCAGCACTCAACATGATAACATAGATCAAGATTGTTTCCCCATGATGCACTGGTCTGAGAACATGTGGTAATGGAGAGAACACTTCTCTATCACAAGGCTCAATGGACACCAAAATCAACTCTATGTTTTTTGCTTGTCAAAATATAGTAGAACGAAATTCCATGCACAGACCTCAAAGGCCCTGGAGAAGAGAGCTAATTCAAGAGCAGTGAAGGTATTCTGTATAAGGCTCCAGTGTTGGATATACATTACACTGATCATCATGCACTGGGAATCTGAAATTATGCATCACAGTATAAAAGAAGGACTAAACATATGTACTTTAAAGTAGCAGAAGGAAAAAAAAACGTTTCTAATGATGTTGCAACTCATCTATTATACTTGCATACTCATTATATTACACAGGATTTTATCACTTATTTTTTATGTTCTCAGTAAAACATGATAGCTGTCCAAAGCGTTTATTTAGACACATTATACGTATGCATGCAGTGGACCATAATCTCACAAGGTAGTGGCACTGATTCATATCATAAATTTATTTATACTTTTATGAGGAATTTACAGACTGATTTCCATCATGGATGGATAAAATTATCACTAACCCCATCAGATAGAAGTCTTCCACTCATACTAGAATCGGAGTTTTGTATTTTTATGTACTTTATTTCATAAGTTTGAAGATTGTTTTAAATTTTTACTCTCAGCTCTAGTATCTTAGGATATGTTTTCATCGCATTTATTCAATTTACACTCACTGAAATTCTTGAATATGTGCTTTAAATCTTTTGCACGCTTTGGAATACTCATCAGTTTATAGATAAAATCTTTTCAAATACTGTATTTTCTCCATCTGGTCTTCCCCAATACACAAATTGCACAAATAGCTGTTCATTTTATGGAGTCTATTATTTTCTTCTGATTTTGGGTGGCACTAAGGTGTGAGCTTAGATCCTCATTGTCCTTAGAAATTGCTCAATCCTTCAAGCTATATGCTTACCACTTTTGCATTTAGTTTTATTTTCAAAGAAATCTAGCTCTCTTGTGCAGGCAGATTTCAGGTCCCACTTCAAGTTAGTGAGTATCTGGGAAAAAAGGTGTGTATTAACTATCCAACCTTTGTATTTTTAATTTTTTTCTCAGTGATACACTTGATATATTTATTTTATCTGCTTTTAAATTTAGGCTCATTTTATATTACCTGAATTTCATATACTAGAAAGTTTACACAGTTATTTCTAGAAATTACATTTCTCTGTTTAAATTCTTTTCATTAACTTGCATTTTGTACACATATTTTAATAGTTTCCTTTATTTAAAATAGCTATTTTATTATATTGGTAATTCCAATCTTTGGGATAACTATGGCTCTACTACTGCTTTCTTAATTATATGCCACATTTACCTATGTATATGACATTGTAAATTTACTCTGGCCCTGGGGTTCAAAGACGTCTGGAAACTGAAATAGACATGTTTTCTTCAGATAAAATACATTTCTCCAATTTTAGACAGGAAGAAAGAAGGAATACTCACATATTCTCATCGTAGATGGAGTTGGAATGGAGACTGGGTTATCATTTTAGGTTCGTCCAGCTCTCATCGGGTCAGTGGTGTATTGAGGATGAGCCCAGTAGTATTCATTTCATACTTACCCACTTCTGACTTGAGATCTACTCATCAATAGAAGACTATGGAACTCTCCCTCCAGCTGTCCAACCTTGAGGGTTGTAAATGTCAAAGCAGGGGCAGGATTCACATCAAAACTGCTCTGAGACAAGAACTTCGTAACTATGGAGACGTTACCTCAGAGGATTCTCAGAGGCAGTCCTGGGAAGGGGTGAATGCTGATGTCATAATGGTTACTACCTTCTCTCAACTGCTTTCAGCGCCCACTCTATACCTTCACTATGGTGTTCTCAGCTCAAATAATATAAATATTTTCTATGTCAGTCCATATTACTCTTTTTCTGATAAGAGTATGATAAAGAAATAATAGTAGATTGAAGATAGCTGAAGTAACCAGTGAGACTATTTTAATAAAATTATTCTACCTGAAACTATACTATAGTCATGACCCAACAATATAATCTCTTTACAGAAAGTGGCCAGAAATAAAATTTCTCCTCTAGCCAAGATGAAAGACATGGAAAAAACTCTGGGAACATTAGAAAATGAAGCAAACAATCAGGAAGATAAAGGAAAAGAATAAGAACTGTAAGAATGGCAACAATGGAAATGGTAGTCTGAATTTGGAGGAATAATGGTGGGGTGCTTTACATATTTTATTCACAACTGTCCTCTGAAATGGTTAATGATAGAACAGATCCCACAATTTTTCTAAAATAGGGAAATATATACTTGAAAACAGATATTTATCCTCTGTTTATAAGGAATCAGACATTTGTCAAGGTAAAAATTCATCTAGACCCATCACCGCCATATCACATTTTAAGGATGAAGGCTATTGGCATGTAATTGCTTTACACTATTTGACTAATCTGGAGACAAAACCCATAATCATTAAAATGTTATTTTGGAAATGCTGATGAATATGTTGCATGAAATGACAACTTATTCATATTCCTAATGTAAATCATTCTATTTGCTAGCATTGGTTCTCTTATAGCTTCTTAGGAATGAAGTCTGCAAGACAGGTGCTCATAATTTGCATTTATAATCCTAGCTACCCAAGAAGGGGAGAACTAAAGACAAAAGTTCAAGGAATATTGGGTAAGGAAAGTCCACAAAAGTCTTGAACCACCAAAAATCCAGAAGTGGAGTGGTGGCACAAATGGTAGAGCACCAGAAGGATTAACCAAAAGTATTAAGGGGCAACTCTTAGATCTTAATTGAAAGTACTTGTACTGGTACCAAAAAATGAATTTTACTACTGAGTATACTGAGTGTAATTTTGTGTTCCATTGGGCATATATGCCTCATATGCTCTAATAACATTAAGTCATTACTTATTTTTAAATGAGAGATAATAGTTGTATTATCAAAGCAGTTTCTCTGAAAGCAATCTTGAAAGAACTTTTAACTGAACACCTGATCTTAATTCTGAGTTAGTGTCTATCAATTATAAAGGCAAAAATATTGAAAGAAATTTAGATATTCTTATGACAAAGGGAAGGCATAGCATTCAAAAGAACCACTCATTTTTCAACAATAATCCATTAAGTAGAGTGATGGAAGATAGAGCTCTCTGCATTACATGTGCCTGTTATTAAATGTTCAAGCTTTTCCCATTAGATTTTTCCCTTTTTAAAAACTCGAACTGCTAAGCAATTGTAGAAAGTGTTTACAGTTCCAGAAATGTGTTGGGAATACAATGCTTCTATGAAAAATGTTACCTTTCCTTTATTCATCCGCATTTGCCCCTCCCATCCCTAGCTACAAGTTACATAGTGTGCCTTGAATACAATGAACTGGTCACCTTTGTACTCTACATATGTCTGCCTCCCTTTGGCCCCTCAACATGTCTCCATTTCCTGATACCAATTATGTTTAACTGAACTTCAGATTTTCAGATGAGATATGCCTTTGGTTTCATCCCACAAGTATAACAACCTCTAGTCAGTTTGTGTGTAAATGCATCAAACCCTGTAATTTTTTTCACATATTTCATTGCATTCTAGATCTGACTTCCACTTTTGAGAGCAAACGTGTGTTATTTCTTTCTTCCTCATCCTCGCTTGCCTCACTTTATATGAATATATACAGCACTGTGTATTCTGTGGCCCAGGCTCTGCATGAGCTGCTTCTTCATCAAACTGAAGTACCAATAATGGGAAATAGGAAAGGGATGGTGCCTTCCCCTACACAGATAAGGCCTTCTGTTTTGGATGGTACACACCATGAGGAAAGCCACTTCCTAAATGTTTTTTTTTTAATTGTATGAAATGAAATATTTTTCCAAAACCCAAGAAATTATACTTGTTTAAATGTCTGTGAGGAACACTATAAGGAAATGTAGGCCAGGAGCAAGGACAAAATATATTCCATGTTTCTATATATTCTTTTAGTTACAAATAACCTCAACATGCTCATAGTTAATGTTTTGAAAACTATAGGTTTACCTTTTCTCTATGAGTTTATTAAGCAAGAGCAAAGTGAGACCTGGTAAAACAGAATTATCCATAATTTGCCTAAGTGCTCTAGCTTAGTTCTGCTTTACATATTATAATTATATTAACCTGAAACTATAGGCATTCATAAAATTTATTATTGTGGAAAAATGTATCTAGGCAACTGAGAATTCTCTCACTCATGACTATTTACATGGAAATTCTCTCACTCATGACTATTTACATGGAATCAGTTTCTGCTGAAAAGAAGCCTTCTACTTCTTTGCTGAGTGACCAAGATTTTAAAAAGATTGCTTTTACTCCTCCATAGTTTTTTTTTTTTTTTTCTGGGATAGTTCATTAGATCTCTCTGCTACACTCACATTTAAATTTTGAAGCAAAAATTAAAGTCAGTGAAGAGGTTTACTTAGTTCAGGTTTTCAGTGTTAACCCTGGGATGTTTTTCACCATCAGATGGTGTATCTCTTTCAGCTTCAACCTTTTCTGAAGAACATCCAGTTTCATAATCCTGCTGGAGATGAAGTCATTTTGCATGAGAAAAAGACATTGGGGGCAGAGTATGACATTTTGAACATTTAGAGTTTTCCAGAACATCTTCAACTTGAAGTGAATGTAGGAAAGTTTTCCCCAAATACTCTGTATGGCCATCAACTGTCTTTTTCTGAAGATATGATAGAGTGGGCCATAGAATCTATTTCCAGCTTAAGAAATTGTATTAACTGACTCTTACATACAAAGGGAACAGACAAATTTAACAGGGATAGGAAATGTTGACCCATGCCTATAATCCTATCCTTTCAGAAGGCTGATGTCCTCAGATTTACCATTACAGGTCAATTTAAAGCCCAGTGGAAAGAATATTCTTTGAGGAACTTATCTCAATTAACCACCAAAAAGTCAAATGGAGCTGTGGGTCAAGTGGTAGAGTGATAACCTTCAGGAAAAATAAATGTTCCAGGACAGTGTCCAGACTCTAATTTCAAACCACAGGATTAGCACCCAAAAAACAGTTAAAAGTGTTTCTAAATGTTTACTTAGAATGTCATCATAAAATATAAATGGCATTTTTCTTAGCAGGTTTCTATACTCAGACAATGTACCGGAGGAGTCAATCACTTGAAGTGTTTGAAAGGTATATGTGGCTTCGTTCTGTGGATGTTTTCTTCAATGGTTAGTTGTCATGCTACTTAAACCTCTTTGGTGAGAGGAATCAGTAGACTATATGAGAAGACTCTCACATTATGGCCACTGGGAAAAGAAGAAAATATGATGGGCCTGGAGTTCATATAACACTATAAAAGTGAGGTCTGGGCTTTACATACAGCCTACTTTCAGAAACATACAGAAAAGTGCAAGTGTTACTATCTACAATATTAGATGAGGAGTTGAAGGGGGCAAACAAGGCTGAGAATCATGATGGCAGCATGAAGGGTTCAGAAAACTTTGTTAGAAAATTAGAAATGGCAAGGAATAATATTAGCAATAGTTATTATGGGTAAAACATTTTCAATTAGATTAAAATAGAGTGTGGGAATGTCTGTGAGAGCATCAACTAACAAAAAATTAAATAGAGATGATACCTGGTAATAATTGGTAAGGGTTTTTTATGCTTTTAAATATTGACATGGTAGAACTATCTTTATGTAGGGACTTCCTAATTTGTTTTTAAGTACTGAAAAGTTACTCATGGCTGTTGTACTTCCTCATCAGATATGGAGCAGTGTATGAAACGGCCAGATCATCAGTATGCCAACACATAGAGAAACCAGTGCCTCCTAAGAGGTGGAAGTTTTCTGGCTTATGGAGAGCCCTTGGGGATGGCCTTGACCTGCATGGCTCTTTGCTTATCTATACTCACAGCAGTTGTTCTTTGGGTCATTGTGATACATCACACCACCCCCCATTGTTAAGGCTAATAACCAGGCTCTCAGTAACAACCTGCTCAGTTCCCTCATTTCCTGTTTTCTCTGTTCCTTGTTCTTTATTGGCTGACTCAACACACTCACCTGCTTTCTGCAGCAAACCAAATTTGGAGTTGCATTCACTCTAGCTGTTTCTGCTGTGTTGGCCAAAACTGTAACTGTGGTTCTGGCCTTCAAGGTCACTTCTCCAGGGAGAAGGATGAGGTGGCAGCTGTATCAGGGGCTCCTAATTTCATCATTCCCATCGGCACCCTGATCCAGGTGACTCTGTGGACTCTGACTGGGAACCTCTTCATTGAACCTCTCTTCATTGACACAGATGCACATTCTGAACATGGCCACCTCTTCAAGTACTCACTACTTTCTCACTATTTTCTACTGTGTCTTGGGATACCTGGGCTCCCTGGCCCCGGCCAGCTTCACCGTGTCTTTCCTGGCCAGGAACCTGCCTGACACCTTCAATGAAGCAAAGTTCTTGACTTTCAGCATGCTGGGGTTCTGCAGTGTGTGGCTCACCTTCCTGCCTGTCTCCCACAGTGCCAAGGGGAAAGGTCATGGTGGCTGTGGAGGTCTTCTCCATCTTGGCTTCTGGTGCAGGGCTCCTGGGCTGCATCTTTGCCCCTAGGTGCTACATCATCTTCTTAAGGCCAGACAGAAATTTTCTGCATGGCTTCTGAGATAAAACACACACCGGGAGAAATAAGTCCTAGTAAGATGAAACTTACATGTTTGTTCAAATGTATAGAAGGTGTATAGTAAATCTTTACTCCCTTTTTCCATCTGATACAAACTTGTGCTGTTGGAATCACTTCTATGAATAACTGACACTTACAAATTTTTCCAGTTATGGTAATGTCACTAGTTGTGGCCTGAGCCAGTTAAATTTGAATTTTATTCTGTATATTGTTAATTCTTCATGTTTACCCCTCACATATTCCATCACCTTCACTAGTATACTTTCACTATTAACTTGTTTTCTAATTTTCCTCTCTTAATCATTTGCCTAAGATTTCTTTTTCTCTGGTGCCAGTCCTGTGGCTTGATCTGAAAGCCTGCATAATGTCCCTGAGTATTTTTGCTTAAACCTAGTACTGTACCACTTCAACCACAGCTCTACTTTTGACTCTGGCCTCTCAGCCCAGGTTGGCACCAATTCATGACCCCCAAGATTACAGCTTCCTGAGTAGTTGTGATTAAGGTTAATTTTCTAAATTAAAAAAACCAGTTACTTCCTGTCAGCACATCACTCTCCTTCTTAATTCTCAAATACATTTCTGTATTATTTTCTTCTCATCAAAGTTCCACTTTTTCCATATACTCATTAGAGTGTTTTGTATATGTGCTGCATATTTCTATTCATAAGTCTGCATTTTTCATATTCCTCAATCTGATTTCTTTGGATCAATCTCCCCTCATCCTCTCCATTTTCATTCCCTGACTTTTTTACATTCATTTTTCTTCCTCCTGTCCCTCTCTGCCTTCCCCATATTGTTTCAAAATTCCAAGAATGGGTTTCACATGTTACAAAAATACACTTAAATTGTATAATCTTTCCTATGGTTTATCCTCTGTTGTTACTGTATTTAATTTTAGGCTCCTGGGTATCATATACACATTTATCTGAATTAGGGAAGGAAAGAGAAGAGGAATTTCAAAATAGTGAGACAAAGGATAAAGTGATCCAGTGCAACAGCGATACTCTCATTACAATATGTTGGAAACTAACTGTACAAATCAGGAGGGGGTGGGAGGATGGAAGGTGGGAGAAAAGGAGGGGAGGGTTTAAGAAGTATGACAAGAAATGTGCTCCTTAACATACATATTTAAATGTATCCCCTCAGTAACTCACCTTGACAATGAAATTAAAATAAAAAATAATGAAACAAATTCAAGTATGTACCACAGGGATTCTTTTAACTTTTCAGAGACATAGAAGGAAATGTATGGGGTGAAAGTACAGTGGCCACTATCCCAGAGAATGTGAGATCAAAATTTTCCCTCATTCATCATTTCATTATACATATTTTTATTGATAGATTTTTCATAGGATGATTATTACTCAAGATAGGACATATATACCTGAAAGGAATAGACAAAATTCCTACCATGTAAGTACAAGACAATCAGAAAATGAGTGGATAGTATTCCAGTTATGTAAGAGGTGCTAAGAAGAAACCCTTGTGAATAAGGAACACTTACTTTTGCTTTCTACTTGAAATTTTGCCATACTCGATAGGAAACTGGCATCCATCAACTTAACAGAGTTCCAGTAAGGGTTTATAATTATAAACATGATTATAAATTAGGGTTGATTCTGGGTTGATTTCTTTAGCAGTGAAATATAATCTCTGGGAAAAACATTCAAGAAACACAAATCTTCCCATTATTTAATTAGGTCCTGAGGACATTTGAGATCACAAAAATTTCTTGAGCCATAGTAGCATAGCAGATGATTTTCTTGGCAACAACACATGGTATTCACAACCTCCCTGATGAATAAGAACAGTCTGGGAAAAGCCACCATCAGAAATAATGATCTGCCTGTCTTTATTTTTCATTGTCAGGTACTGAGAACTATGTTCATATTCCTTGGCACAAAATTCATTTCTAAGAAAGGGAATATGAAAGACAAATCTCTTTTCAGCTCTGTGCACTTCTAAAATTCATCAAAGAGCTTTGCGTTTACCTCTATAGGAATAAAGGACAGAGTTAACAAAGAACATCTCTAAAATCTTGATGCAGAAAGATGAGCGGATGTTGAATTGTAGGGACTGTGATTGTTTTATGACACCCTTTATGGGAATCCATGAGTTTCTGATATGCTGACAACTTCTCTGTGTTCAAGCCATAAGTGATCGTGAGGTGATGGTGTAATGAAGACAGAAATGAAGAATGATGCTGTAGAAGCAAGAGTGATTAGTGACCATTTGAATCTTTTTCTCAAAGAAATTACTTTCCCTCTGTTTTACATTTCTTTATAAAGTCTCCAAATCTTATGAATTACATGGAAAACTCACAGACACGGTTGGAGGCTGGGTTACTTCTTCTAATCTGAGCCTCAGCGTCTGTTTGGTGGGATTGGATAGATAGAACTGAATTTATTTTGAAGTTATTGGGGTTTTCCCCCTCTTTTTATAGATTTAACCTAGGCAAAAATGGCCTCAGGAAACGGCTCTTTAGTGAAGGATTTTATTCTACTTGAATTGACACAACAGCCAGATTTCCAATTGCCTCTTCTCTTCCTCTTCTTGGGAATTTCTGTGACCTCCATTCTGAGGAACAACTTTCTTTTCAACCTTTCCTTCATTGATCTCTGCTACTCCTCTGTTATAATTCCAAAAATGATAGTGAGTTTTGTTAAACAAAGTATCATCTCTTTTGCTGAGTGTCTGGTGCAGCTCTTTTTCTTACTTTCTTTGTTATCGATGAATGCTGTATATTGACAGCAATGGCCTATGATAGATCCAAAGGCCTGTGAGGTTTGGCCACTTAGAACCACTTAGAACTCCTAACAAGCAAGGGAATATTGCAGTGATGTACATAGGAAACAGAAGGAAAGGAAATGTGATCAGTAGTGACACAGTCACACCCAACGATTTGGGGGGGGGGCAAAAGGGGGTGCTTATCTTAGCACCAACATGTGGGTGGCAGAGAATGTTAAATCGCAGTTCATACTGCAATTACTGCAATTTGAGCCTGCTTAAAATATATAATGGAACCCATTTATTGTTTAATGAAAGTACTGGGTCATGAACTCAGGCCCTGGGCACTGTCCCTTAGCTCTTTTATTCAAGGTGGTGGGGGGGTGCTTTATGCCTGGAGCGACGGCTTCAATTCCAGCTTTGTACTAGGTAATTGGAAATAAGTGTCACTTGGGTGTGTCTGCAAATGCTGGTTTCTAACCTTGATCCTCAGATTGGAACCTCGTGAGCAGTAAGGATTTCAGGTGTGTGCCACCAGTGCCTGGCCAAACATCACTTCTTGCGTTCTCAATGGTAATTTCCTCAAATAAAACATTAAGCATACATTTCACACAGTTCTTTTGTGGACAAGACCTCCTATATGGGAAGAATTTTCACTGAAAGGAAATCAGATATCAGGCCATTTATGTTGCCAGCACTTGCAGTTATAATACAACTAGCTCATCAGAGGATGGATGAAAGACTAAATATTTATGCCACTGCCCAGTGTTTTAACATAAGTTGAAAGGACTGACATAATAGAACAAAATCCAAGCCATTTGTTAGGTCAATATTAAATGCTTCTTTTGCATGAATAGTAATTTTATTTCCCTTTAGATAGTTAATGAAGATATTCGACACTGTTTCTACCGTCCTCCAAACTCTGTGTGTGTGTCTGTGTGTGTGTGTGTGTGTGTGTGTGTGTGTGTGTGTGTGTGTATACATACACAGGTACTGGGGCTTGACTTTGAGCTCTTATTTGGCTCATTCTGCTCAAGGCAGGCCATGTGCTACTTGATCCATACCTTCATTTCTGGCTTTTTGCTGATTAATTATGGGATTAGACACTCTGGGATTTGCCTGCCCAGGCTGGCTTTGATCTGTGTTCCTCAGATCTCAGCTTCCTGCGTAGATAGGATTACAAGTGTGAGTCACTGGTGCCTGAATGTATCTTTCAAACTTTTATTGAAAGCTCAGGGGATGAAAAAAGAAGAATGAAACATGTTGGCATTCAGAAACCTTTCTACCTCATTCTGTCCCACTGAGTTACATTAAAAGCAAAAGGGAGCCGGGCGCTGGTGCTCATGTCTGTAATCCTAACTACTCAAGAGGTGGGGGAGAGGGACAAGTATGACATCACTGTATGACATCAGCAATGCTATGATGGCAGTACACAATAGGCATGTGAGCAGAAGTGCATCTCTATTCATCACCAACAGGAAATCTCTTTCTAATTTACAAATGGCTTACAGGGGACTTACACTTATTCCCAGTTTTGATAGTGACTTGCTGATAATGTCCTTCACTGTATCTGAGTTTCTTGCTATTACTGTTATTGGCTAGAAAAGACATGTGAGAAAAAATGTTAAGAATGCAAATGGTATCATTATATAGTAATTTCCAAATTGGTTTCCTCATCCCCAAAGCACAATTTGTTTCCTGGTATTTAAAGGCAACTCCTGTGAAGAGTACAAACCTTGAGTAGAACTGTGTCTTCATTTCTTTGTATAACATGAAGCCAGAAGAATGCATTTCAGACACATGAAAAAAGCCCACAGAAGTCAAAGCTGAATAAACAGCAGAGAATATGGAGGACAAAAGGCACTGGAATACCATAAAATACTGACTGGAAAAAAAATGTTCACAAAGCTGACAATTCAGTGAAAATGTCTTCCAAGAGTCAAGGTCAAATAAGGACATTTTCAGGAAAGACCTCCTTGTGGTCCATGAGCATGGATGTGGAGACGTTCCACAGGCAGAACACCAATCCATAGGCAGACACTTGGCTCTTCAGGAGTAATCATGCACCTCTGCAGCCTTCATGTCATGAAAATTGGACCTCACTGAAGGCCATTTAAAAATGCAGAGCTGACCAAACAGATGTGTCTCTCAGCCCTGTCAGCACTGGAGGGAGTCAGGCAGAGAGAAGTCTACCCTTTCCACAACAGACCTATCCACTCTCTTCTCCCTCCAGCTATGAATCGGGCTCATGAAATGGCTCAGATCATTTGCAAGGCACTCACTACCCGCCATGGTGAATGAACAATACTATTTTGTGTCACGTAGAGCCCCCTTGAAGACCAAAGTACCATTTTATGATGTGTTTTGTTCATCACTATGAACTCCTTATTACTCTACTACAATGTCAGCATATATATGTGACCCACTGTGGTAAGTATCAGTTGATATTCTCACAGGCATTATAAGCGATGGGGTGAACATATTCTGATTCATGGATTTCAGGTGAACTGAGTCCTGATGTTAACAAGAGCGGGACATGATAATTTAGCATAATTTCTAAAGCAATATTTGAACATGGAGCTTTTTGTTCTGGCTCAAGAACACTATGGGGGGGCTGGGGATATAGCCTAGTGGCAAGAGTGCCTGCCTCGGATACACGAGGCTCTAGGTTCGATTCCCCAGCACCACATATACAGAAAACGGCCAGAAGCGGCGCTGTGGCTCAAGTGGCAGAGTGCTAGCCTTGAGCGGGAAGAAGCCAGGGACAGTGCTCAGGCCCTGAGTCCAAGGCCCAGGACTGGCCAAAAAAAAAAAAAAAAAGAAAAAAAAAGAACACTATGGGGGACAATTGAGAAAATCTACGTAGTTGGAAAATATGAAATGGCATGGAGTGTAGCTGATTCAGGCAATACTGGACTAGAATGTATGAGCCCCGGGTTCAATTCCTACCATCATGCAAGCACACACACACACACACACACACACACACACCCCACACAGAGAATACATATAATGATTATGTGTATATTCATGTATACCTTAAATGTATCTTATGTGTGTATAAACATTTGTATATTGTATGTGTACATACATAGAAATGTGTATGTAAACATGCATGTTATGTTTTATGTATATATGAATAGCCACCTATATTTGTGTATAATTATATAGGCTTATGTACATTCTATTAATGTAAGATATATATGAATATATGTACAATATATGTTACACATACTTATGTACATACACACAGTAAAATTAAGTTTAGTAGGAAAGAGTATAGATATAAAAGAATACCATTATTTTTCAGAAGTATATAAATTTCAGCATGAAGGACTATGATATTTGGTAAAGACTCTCAAAAATATGTATGCTGTCATGTATGCTGACACTGTTCTAGAACAGGGAAAAATAAAAACAATTATGTGAAAAATTCTAAGTAAGAAACTTTGGGGGAAATATTCTGATTTCTGTTTAATATTTGGTACCTTTCCGTTGTTTTTTAATTCCACAAAAATGTATGAAATTAATGATAACCACTCCATATATAAATAATAATAACATGAAAAAGTAGTTTAATTCCAGGAAGAATACCTCCCTGAATGATAGAAATGACCTTCTGTACCGCAAAACTGTGACAAATTGTATATATTTAATATTAAAATTTGCTTCTGTTTATACATGTTAGCTAAAAAACAGTGGATAAAGTTTCATATTGTCTAGTACACAGTTTTATATATGAAAGACATAAAGGTATGAATGATAATACATTATTTAAATGGTCTCCCTTTCATTTTTGATGTTGTTGTTCTTATTTGGGGACTTGAACTCATGTCCTAGACTCCATCCTAGAGTTCTTTTTGCTCAAGGCTAGAGGTCTAGCACTTTCAGACATAGCTCCACTTCTGGATTTAGGGTCGTTCATTGTCTATTAGAGTCTCAAAGGGACTTTTCTGCCCTGCCCAGTTGGTCTTCCTTTCTTATGTTAAAAACATATGCAAACACAACTGACTTAGTTAAGTTGTGCACCTCATGGAGCTTGAATCCACAGACAGGGTGTGTATCTTAGGATTGTTATTCAAGTCTAGCTCTACCACGTGTGCCACAGCTCCAATTCCAGCTATTTTGCTGGTCATTTAGAGGTAAGCATTTCAAGGTCGTTCCTCCCAGGCTGGCTTTCAACTACAGTGCTCAGATCTCAACTCTTGTGTAGCCATGATTCCAGGCATGAGCCAGCTGGGTGTAACAGGTATTGCATTTTCAAGAAAGTTTCTCAATTTACATTACAGTGATTTAAAAATACAAAATACCCCTAGTAAGATTCAGCATGAACGCTGGAAAGGGATTTTGAAATAAAGGGAGCTATTCTACAAAGAGAAGGACACAGAATTGTTCCAAAATAGAAGATAATTGTCAATAGCATATAGTAATTGCACTAAGACAAATTGCTATCACATTTACCTAAATGTAATTAAGCTCATCCCTCAATTTCTTTCTTTCCTAATTTTCCTCCTATCATTGTTCTTAAAATGTTTCCTTCCATTTGATAATTTTTAAACTCTCTCCCCCTTCCAGCCTGAGCAAGTAACTAGAAACGTCCTCTCTGCTGTAAAAATCACTTACAAGGCAACTGTTCTTGAACTCATTGGTGAAAATCTGGAGTGGAATGCTATCGTCCAGGTTTTCCTCTTTTGCCAGGCTGGTATACCCAAGCCATTCAATAAGAACCCAAAGTAGTACATTATTAGCTAGTAACTGATTTTTCACATCAGTCTTCATAGTTAATATGTTTTCGATCTATATTTTGTTGTTGACAACACTCATGGATCAGTTATGCATTTGAATAAATGAAATAACATTGGAGGAAAGTAGGATAGGATTGAGAAGCAAGCAGAGAGTCCTGCACAGTGACATTTGGGAAGGAATCAGAGCCAGTGTTTCAAGCGTGACTATCGAGATGGGAGGGCCAACAATTACCTAGACAACCAAAAGCAAGAGGTGCTGGGAGCTAGCTCCATGCAGCATAAGAGCATAGATAGTGCCAAACCTGGGGCTTTCCTCAGAGTCTGTGCACAGTTTCTAAGCTTTTGTGCTTTGGGCTATGGCTCTACCACCGGTGCCTCAGCTCCACTTCTGAATCTACTGGGAGTTGATTGGAGATCAGAGTCTCTTGGACTCTCTTGCTCAGACTGCCTTCAAACTGCAATCCTCAGCTTCCTGAGGAGGATGAATTGCAGGATGGAGCCTCTAGTGGCTGATGACCTAGATATATACTTTCAGAGAATGTTAACTTATCACTTAAAGTGAAGGAAAATTTAGAGATTATAATCGAAGTGTCATAAAATCCAGAATGAATGTTATTTAGAATTGCAGCCAGGATAAATAACAACCATAATAAATGAGTGAGCATATATTAAGGATATTGGCTTTCAACTCTCCATTCATAAACAAAGTGAAATATTACATATAATTTTTCCTTTTGTTGGTAGAACTGCGAATTAAAATGATAGACAATATTTAGTGACATTTCATAGACATGATCTTAAGAAATCATGAAATGTGAAAATACTGTCAATCCATTGGTATCCATGTAAATACAGATAAACTCAATCCTAGTGTTAACTGGGGTGTTGATGGACTGTGGCCTTTATGGTGATGTTACTGTGATGTTAAGTAAACTATTGGAGAAGAGGAGTGGATTGGAATGGAATCACTGCTACCTGTGATGGAAGCCCCCTCACCATGGGCCAGTCTCACACCTGCCCTACATTCAGTTCTCTGTGATAATACCAACAAATCTGGATGTGCTATTCAAACATTTAAAGAACATCCAGATTAAAGTACAGAGAAGAAACATGTTCTTTAAATAGAATATTCTTTATCCAGAAATACATAGAAAAATTTGCAATTAACCAACAGGAAACATGAGAAAAACTAGAATGTTTCACCTCCTTAAAGCATTTTCTGAAGTGTAGAATGTTGTCTCATATCCTGGAAAATTTATTTTACATTAGCATGAACAATGATCAAGATTACTGTAAGTCATGGTAGTGCGAGCTAGAATAGCTAAGTGATGAATGCAGAATCACTTCTTTGCTATTTCGCTGCAGGTTCAGGGGCCAGCCATAAGTCTTACCTGAAGGTGGCCTTGATGTTCTCCATGGGCCAGCCCAAAAGAAGGGACTTTCTGGAATGATCACCACCCTTCTCGTTGTCCCCACATTCAGTCATCCACAGGGCATGCAGTGGGATAACATTCTTAATCTTAAAGCATTTCTTATACCTAAAAAGAGCAACAAACACCATACCTCTTAATTTACATCCACAATGTGTTGTGTTAAGAACTAGTCTCCCAAATTACTCACTTGATTTTTTTTTGCCAGTCCTGGGATTTGAACTCTGGGCCTAAACTGTCTCTGAGCTTCTTTGCTCAAGCATAGCCACTTGAGCCACAAACCCACTTCTAACATTTTCTGTGTATGTGGTACTGAGGAATTGATCCCAGGGCTTCATTCAAGCTAGGTGGGCATTCTCCCCCTAAGTGATATTCTCAGCTGCAACTATTCTTAGTTTTTTTAAAAATCATTTTCAACTATGGACAGGAGAGCATCAATCTCTCACATTCTCAATCGTTTTGTCCTATCTGTGTTGGAGTCAGGTCCTCTCGGTGTAATGCAGCCTGATCTTAACTCTGTTTCCTATATCAAAGTCTGCACACTGTGGCTACAGGATGGACAGCATGCCTCGTGCTGTTCTTCATTCTTGACCATATTCTAAACAGTAACACCACTTCAGGGACATGTGGGAAACAAAGAATACAATCCTTTGCAAACAAAATTGAAAAAGAACCTGCGCTCTTAAAGCCAGGGCTATGTAAATGCTATTTGCTAGTGAAATGCATTTTGTGCTGAGCAGGAGAGTGTGCAGTGCACACGTACTTGGTATTCGACACAAGCAGTAAATCATTGAACAGGAAGAGGTGTTGCTTCTTCCTCTTACATCCTTCCTGCATCTGTACTGGGCCGTGGATGAGCAGGGTTCTGCCAGGGTCCCCTGGGGACAGGGATATATCCCAATGATCATCCTTCTTAGGAAGATGGTTTTCCTGCTGCACAGAAAACACCACACATGGTCAGTGTTCAAACACAGGAGAGAGCTTTGTGCCAGACTTTAATGGTGCACAATGCTACCCTTCTCAACCTTGACTTCATAAATAACATCCAACAAACTTAGTTATGGGTGGAAAAGCAAGGCGAAAGCTAGGTAAGTTTGAATATGGATGCAGGACAGATATGCAAACAGAGCCCTGGACCTTTTCCACTTTAGGAGATGGGCAAAAGAAGAAGGCCAGAAGCTGAATCTACTGTTAGAGGAGCGGAGGAGAGAGGCTGGTGAGAGAGTGATGAGCCAGGGGAAATGAAGGAGCAAGGAGAACCAACGTTTATGGAAACTGACCACTCTTCTGTTTGGTATTTAACAAAGAAGTTATTGGGGGCTGGGGATATGGCCTAGTGGCAAGAGTGCTTGTCTCCTATACATGAGGCCCTGGGTTCAATTCCCCAGCACCACATATATAGAAAATGGCCAGAAGTGGCGCTGTGGCTCAAGTGGTAGGGTGCTAGCCTTGAGCAAAAAGAAGCCAGGGACAGTGCTCAGGCCCTGATTCCAAGCCCCAGGACTGGCAAAAAAAAAAAAAAAAGAAGTTATTGGTAAAGTTGAAAAAAATCTTTGTTATGCTATGAATATCTGTGAAAAGATCATTCCAATTTGATTTTCTTATAGCATTATAAGTGACAAATGTCCATTCTACAAATGTCCTTCACATCTAATTTACATCAATATTCAAATTTGTAGAGAAAGAGGAGGAAAATATGAAGTAATACTTAAAACACCAACAAGGTTCTGAAATATTAAGTTTTACAGTTATTTACGGTGATTTGTAAGGCGCACTATCATTCTACACGTAAGAATAATTTTATGGGATCTTTTAAAAATCTTGTTGGCTCAGGTATTTCCAGACACAACCCAAATTATTATCCATGAAGACAAGCTCATGTCTGAAAGAAATCTTTCTTTAGCTCAACTGTACTACACAATAAAAATCACTGAAGCCAATTTTTAATGCAAAGATAACCTAACAAATTGTTTGTTTACTGGGGCTTGACTTCTGGGCAAGGGAGCTTATCCCTGAGCTTATTTGTCTTAAGCACTCTCTTGGTTGAACCACAGAACCACTTCTGGCTTTTTGTGAGTAGTTTATTGGAGATAAGAGTCTCATGGACTCATGGTTCTCAGATCTAGCCTCCTGTGTAGCTAGGATTACAGATGTGAGTCATTGGTGACCAGCTGACTTACTACATCCTATCTCTAAACACTGTCACCATTAAAATGAATCAGGCAGAGACAAGTCTGTGATTTCCTATGTAAGGACTATCCAGGCTCCTCTCCTAAGTAAGTAAGGAACTTGATAATCCCTGCTTATTCTTAAAACCACTTACAGAGCCATCCTTCTGGAAATCATTGCCAGGGGGTCACAATGGAATATTCTTCTGAAGTTCTTTCCCTTTTTGAATGTTGATATAGCTGAAAAGTACAACAATAATGAAAAAGAGCACAAAGAATGAGGTAGTAGCTTTAAAATGTAGCCTATCATTTGAAAAAAAAAAAGAGATCCAGAACAGAAGAGATAGCCTGAGGAGATTACATTTGGGAAGCATGCTTATTGTAAAAAAAATTGCTTTGAGCAACACACACACACACACACACACACACACAGAGCCAGTCTTGGATCTTGATCCTTGGACCTGAACATTGACCTTGTGCTCTTTAGCTCAGGGCTAACACACTCTTACTTGATCTAGATTGCCCCTTCCAACTTATTGGAAAATCATTTCATGACTGGGCTTGTTTGGAACCACAATCCTCAGGTCTCAACCTCCTGAATAGCCAGGATGACAGTGACTATGATCCTACATGTGTACTTAGAAAATATTCCCTTAAGTCTCACCTGCTGAAGTAAACAAGAACTTAGTTTTTACAACAAAAATGTCTTACAAAATAAAATATGCATTTTATTTCTAAAAGAAGCCACAATAAATACTTTCTATTACAAATAAGGAGAATCGATTGGGAACATTTCTTTACTAGGACTTTTTTTTTACTCACTAGCAAATTAAAATATTAAGTATGAACAGTTGGGAATTACCTTCGAAGTAAAGATCACCATTTGCCCTTTAGCTGTGAGGAACTGCAGTTGAAAATGAGACAATATTATAGTACATTTCACATTCATACTATGATTTTAAGTCTGTCCTTAGAGATTAAAAGATTGGTGGTCCATTAGTGTCACTGTGAGTATGGGTGGAATAAGAACCTGCTCATAACTGGGGTTTGATGGACTCTGGCTCTGACCAGTGATCTTACTCTGATGTGAATTAGACTTTAGTGTGGAAGAGAAATTGGATTGACATGGAGAAACTTATTTTCTACTGTGTGCTGCAAGCCACCTCAACATAGGTGAGCTCACACCTCTACTGCCTTCAGTGTCCATGGTGATCGCACCAGACAGAGCAAGGAGTGCTGTTCAAATACAAAAATAGTATTATATATATACACTAAATCATATGAAGAAAATTGGATGGAATATTTTCAATTCAGTAAACAAGGATAAAAATTGGCAATAAAAATGCAAACATGGGGAAATTGCTGTATTTCATTTCTTTATAGAAATTTCAGACCTGTAATGTATTGTGTTATTTCCTGGGAAACATCCTTTTCATTGTTATGATCAATAATCAATACCACACCAAGTCTTTAATGATGAATGCCAAGACAGCTAAGTTACTCCCAATCAGTTTCTCTACTGTATGATTAATTTATCCAATGTTTACATATCATACATAATGTGATTTTCTACCTTGCACGTTTTAAAAATCTGGTAATTTATACATACATAAAAATCACCATGAATAAGAGTATATTTCTAATATTTGAATGCTTGCGACATTTGTGTTTGTCATCATCACCTTGTATTGTTATATTCTCCTTCTCTAAAAATATCGAAAATCAATGTATGTACATATTACTCCTCAAAATCTGGCATATATTTTCGTTAGTCATGCATTTTGCTTTTACAACTATTACCTGGGTATTGTAAACCAGATGACTTTAAACATTAATATTTGAATTTTTGTGTGGAGGCATTGTGTGTGTGTGTGTGTGTGTGTGTGTGTGTGTGTGTGTGTGTGTGTGAAAACACCATGAGTGGAAACAGTGGGCACTTAGCCATCCAATATTTATCGTCATATGAAACACCAGACTTTATTCTATGTTTGCTTGTTTTTTATTTCCATCAATAACAGCTCTTCTCCTTTCCAATGCTGTGCTGTCCTGAAAAGTGTTCTGCCACAATAGTGAAGCCCACCTTAGAAGGCCCCTAACCTGCCTATATATATATATGTATATATGTATATATATATGTATGTATATATATGTATATATATGTATATATATGTGTGTATGTATATATATATATATATATATACACACACACACAATGCCTGTTTACTGAGGCCATGTGGCAGAAATGTAATAACAGCCATCTACCACACAACAAGGAGGCTGGACAGTGCAATAGCTTTAGAACTAATGGAGCTTAAAATGATCTAATAGCCACATTTTAAGTTTTCCTTAAAGAGTAGTTTGGGGGGAATGTCTACTCTTCTCTGAGTTGCATCAGCTTCCTTTAGTTTGCATCCTGAGTACCCACAGTGCAATAAGAACCCAGAACATTCCATGAAATCTGCCACGGAGAAAACCTGCAGAGACGGACACACACATGCCCACCTTCCCAATCATTTTTGATAATTATTTCCAAGATGCATCCATCAGAGAATTAACAAATAGACAATGTGAGAACTATTTGTCTTGTTCGTCTCAATTTTCTGAGAACATGTGCGGTCTCTAAAGAGAGGAAAGGTGAATTGCATGTTCAACATGTACACAATGAATAAACAGGTGGAAGTGAGGGGTGTGGTTTTGAGACCATGGATGATACACATTACACCACTTTGTGAATCCATGTGTTTCAACCTGTATGGAACCATTCTCCCTCTTCATGCAGGCTTGGGGAACATAGGTGAGCTCACACCTCTACTGCCTTCAGTGTCCATGGTGATCGCACCAGACAGAGCAAGGAGTGCTGTTCAAATACAAAAATAGTATTATATATATACACTAAATCATATGAAGAAAATTGGATGGAATATTTTCAATTCAGTAAACAAGGATAAAAATTGGCAATAAACATCTCTCCACAATGTGCATTTGTGCACAGCTTTCATTCTGAATCAGCTTGTGGTAAACCAAGCCAGAGCAAAGCAGCAGAACATTCATGCAGACACAGCGGCCCCCAGGGTGACTGTACTGCAGACACCTGGGGTATATGCCCCCCATAGCCACACCCACTGCCTCCCCAAGCCTCCCACCACCCCAAGCCTAGCTAGTGCTCATCTGGTCTCCACCTCTGTGGTCCTGTCTCTGGAAACTGTTGCATGACTTGGACCATCCAAGAGAACTCATTTTTACTTTTTCCTTTTATTTTCATCAGTGCACATTCATCCTTATTATTGCAGGCATTTATAAGTTTACTTCTTTAAATCACTTTAGTAATAACCTTTAGTACATTTTCTTTCTTCCTTCCTTTTGTCCTTCCTTTGTGCCTGTCTTCCTATTTTCTTAATTTTCTCTATCTCTGTCTCTTTCTCTCTGTTTATGTTTCTCTATGTAGGGATCTGGGGGTGGGGGTGGGTTGTATTTTTCTTCTTTCCTTGCTTGCTTTCTCTATTGTTTACAAATCCTTTAATTTGAACTCATGGCCAGGATGATTTTCATGACCTTCTTTGCTCAAGGCAAGCAATCTCACCAACTGAGCAAAAACTACTTCCATCTTTTTGGTACTTTAGTGGAGTTCAGAGTGTCCTGAACTTCAAACCATGATCCTCAAAATCTTACATTTGTGTAGCTAAGATTATATAAATAAGATACTGTCACCCAGCTAATTTTTTCATTAGCTTTTTCAGAAAGTGACCTCATTCTGGGTTCATTCATATATTCATATAATGCACTTTGTTCATATATTTTCTCTGTTATTCTAAGCCCCCTTCCCCTCATTTGGCTGTGTTCCCTTATCCCATTTTCTTGCATGCAGACAATTTTCTTCAAGGACCCATGAGAGTATGTTTGTCATTGTGCTCATTGTAAGACTTTGGTGTTGCCTCTACTTTGACTTCTTGCAAATGAAGCTTCTCTCACCATCTTAGTCCACCCAGGTGGCCACTGTCATCCCCACACGACAGGCCTTGGTCAGTGCTCAGCATCCCTGGCTCTTCTGGTTCTTGAAGAGTTTCAGTGCTGAAGAAGCTCTCTGGCCCACAGATTCATAGATTCAGTCACCAGGTCTCAAGACAAAAAAAGAAACACACAGCACAACCTAGCTGGAGAAGTGAGGAGAAGCCAGAAATCCAAGTAGGTTCGTGTTTTAGATTTCAAAACCAATCCAACACTGAGCCACAATGGGATTGTAATTTCCAGAAGCTTATCTGTTTTCACCTTTGTTTCATTGTAGGCTTATTGTACAACTGAACGGAAATACTGGGATATTTTCACACATGAATAGAACCTCCCACGGACCAAATATCACCTTTCTTTGTAGACACCCACTTTTCCCCATACCTTTAATACGAAAGCCAGTATTTCAGCTTCCACATATGAGAGAATGGCTGTTTGTCATTTTGTATGGTGCATATCCCTTCACATCCTGTGCTTTATTGCTGTCCTCCTTACTGCAAATGACACGGTTTCATTCTCCCTAATTCCCAGGAATGGTTTGGGTGTGTTTGCATGATACTCAAAACTTAGTCTCATTAATTAAATCAAATAAATAGATGAGGTGAGTAGGGCTTGGGAGAAAAAGAAGCAAAGATTTTTTTTTAAATTTCCTGGTGAACTATGGAGCTATTTGCTGGGATGTGGAAGGAAGAACAGAGTTCTACTTGAAGGGAATGTGGAAAGAAAATGGTTTCACAGTGAATGTCAGCAATGTAAGTCTCTGAATATAGAAGGTAGGCATGGATTTGGCCTGGATGGTCACCTGGTGAACACCTATTGTCCTACTGGCTGGAGGAGGTTCCTGGAATTGATTTCCTTCTTGTTTTCCATATTTCTCAAACCGTGGGTAGTGACATGAAGAGAGGTGCTTGGGAACCTTGCCTGGAGATGTGAGCATGCCTGAGTTCATTCTCATGTGGGTCTGTGGGGAGACATGTAAAAGAAAACAGATAGAGGGAGGGAAGAGGAAAAGAGAGAGAGAGAGAGAGAAAGAGAGAGAGAGAGAGAGAAGCAGGGAGAGAGACTGTATTGTTTTGTTTTAGGTATTGCTAATCCTGAAGTTTGAACTCTGGGCCAGGGTATTGTCCCTGATTTTCTTTTACTCAAGGGTAGCACTCTGCCTCTTGAGCCACAGCGCCACTTCTGACTGTTTGCTGTATATGTGGTGCTGGGAATTGAACCCAGGCTTCATG
The DNA here is from genome assembly GCF_023159225.1 of Perognathus longimembris pacificus. Classification (NCBI taxonomy): domain Eukaryota; kingdom Metazoa; phylum Chordata; class Mammalia; order Rodentia; family Heteromyidae; genus Perognathus; species Perognathus longimembris. Next base: position 43,687,201 of record NC_063178.1, read on the forward strand.
TATAGGAGGCAAGCACTCTTGCCACTAGGCCACATCCCCAGCCCCACACTGTCACTTTTGGCTTTTGGACTACTTAGTGTCTCTGACACTTTTCATCCTGGGCTGACTTTGAACTATAATCCTCAGATCTCAGCCTCCCAAGTAGCTAGGATTAAAAGCATGTGAAACTGTCTTTTCTAAAAAAAAGTACTTGAATAATTTAGGCAACCTGCCCAGCTGAATACCGTTAAAATCTGGCAAGTAACATTTTTGGAATAAAAATGTATACAAACATGTACAAATGTAGACATGCCCATAGGTAGATAACAGATATGGAATTATATTCCAGTAAATATGAAATAGTAATTTAAAGTCAGCATTGAGAGCTAATTTATATATTCATCTTTTTGTGTGTGTGCTAGTTCTGAAACTAGAATTCAGGGTATGGTGCTGTCCTTGAACTTCATTTGCTAAAGACTAGCATTTGATTGCTTAAGCCATAGTTGTATTTCTAGCTTTTGTGGGGTAAATTTGGGGGGTGAATTGGAGATGTGTTTCCAATTCCTGCACAGGCTTGCTAAGATCTGTGATGCTCAGATCTTAACCTCCTGAGTCTGTCATCCTCAAGAGGCTGAGATCTGAGGACCAAGGTTTGAAGCCAGCCCCAGGGAAGACAAATCTGAGACCAGACTTGAGTGGACAAGAGGTCCCGAGTTCAAATCCCACTTTTGGCACATAGACTGACTGATATTTTTCACATCAAATACACAAGCATTCTTCAAGTTTCTACAACTCCTCATAATCTCAGACTTGTATTTAGAACATTCAGGATAATGACTCTCTTAACTTTTGAAGTTTATAGTCAAGCAGTCTCCAGAAATGGCCCAAGTCAGACTTATCATTGCTCCACAGTATGTGCTCATTTAGGACTTGTGGCATCACACAGGCTGCAGTAACTTCCTAAAATGGTGAGCCACACTTTACATGTACATACACATCCCAGTTTGGAGCGATCCTTAAATGCTGGGTGAGCAGGTAGAACTAGAATAAAAATTAAGCATTGTACATTCAGTCTACAAACCACCAGCTAAAAAGGAACAGCTAAGTGAATAACTCAGTCTAAGAGGTAAATGGTTGCCCACAGGAAGGAGCTAAGGATTTACAAATAGGCAAAAAACACACGCAGGATGTGGAGAAAAACCAACGCAGAACCCAGTGGCTCACACCTGTAATCCCAGCTACTCCTAAAGCTGAGATCAGAAGATCCTGGTTCGAAGCCAGCTCAAGCAGATATAACCAAGAGACTCTCATCCCATATTAAGCCACAGAAAAGCTGGAAGTATAAATGAGGCTCAAGCAGTAGTCATCCAGGATCAAGAAAGCCAAGGGAGGACATGAGACTCTGAGGTCAAGCCCTAGTACAGGCACCGAAAAAAGGCACTAGAATGTTCTGCCGAGGCCCCACCAAGGGGGGGGTGGAGGAGGCGTGTGACCATGTCCTGTTGAGTCACCACCCACACACAAACAGCACAGGAGGTTGACCTTGGCGTGGGAGGCCCCCATGGTCTTCGAGATGGAGTCTATCTGCAAGCAGCCTTGCTGCACAAACTCATTCCAGCCGTACTCTTTCAGACACAGCAACTTCTTGGCTGGGACAGGAAGGAAGCAGAGGAAAAGGGTTTAAAGAGGAGCAAAATCAAAGCCCATGACTCCTCCACTCTTTATCATCACAACCACAATCAAAGCCACCAGTGCTCATACCTGTCATCCTAGCCACCCAGGAGGCTGACATCTAGAGTGCACCTTGAGGCCAGCCAGGGCACGAAAAGTGTGTGAGACTCTTTATCTCCCATGAACCACGCAAAACAAGCCAGAAGTAGCACTGTTGTTCAAGTGGTAGAGTGCTAGCTTTGAGCAAAAGAAGCTCAGGGAGCTGGGAATGTGAAGTAGGGGTGGGGTGCTTGCCTAGCATGCATGAAGCCTTGGGTTTGATTCCTCAGCACCACATATATAGAAAAAGCCAGAAGTAGTGCTGTGGCTCAAGTGGTAGAGCAAAAGCCTTGAGCAAAGAAGCCAGGGACAGTGCTCAGGCCCTGTGTTCAAGCTCCATAACTGGCAGAAAAGCAAACAAAAACAAGTGTTTACAAATGCCAAAGTGTTGCCTGTATCTCCCTATCCATTTAGATTAAGGCATTCCCTCCCTTGGTGGGAGTATTTCTGACACTGGGACATTGTAGAATAGCAAGGGAATGCTTCCTCAGAGGCTAACCTTCCTCCCAGTTCCCATGTATGGAAAACTAGTTTCCTTGTGTTTTGTTCTTTGTTTTCTTTTTCTCATTTACATTTTTATTAGCATAAAAAAAAAACAAACAACAAAAAAGAAGAAGCTCAGGGAAAGGGCCCAGACTCTGAGTTCGAGCCCCACAGCCAATTAAAAAAACAACAACAAACACTGGACAGACATAGACATATTACATGGTAACCTTTTTGTATGACCTTTACAAACCCAGAAAAAAAAATGTTAAATTTTACCAAAACAAAAATCAACTATGAGTACATAATAACAATTATCAACCCTAATAAGAAAAACAATGAAGATCATAGAACAACTTTCAGTTTTGTAACTATGAACATTATTTCATTCATTGACTTGCCATTACTCTTTTCTCAGTGCATATTTCTTATTTGTGCTGGTCCTGGGGCTTGAACTCGTGGCCTGGGGGCTGTTCCTGACCTTCTTTTGTTCAAGGCTAGTGCTCTATCACTTGAGCCACAGTGCCACTTCTGACTTCCTGGTAGTTCACCTGAGGTAAGAGTCTCATGGGATTTCCTGCCTCAGCTCAAATCCTAATCCTGAGGTGTCAAGTCTTCTGAGTAGCTGGGACTACAGGTGTGAGCCACAGCACCCAGCTGCCTATTTCTTAGACAAGTACTCCTGAGTGCTCACTCACTTTGTTTCATCTGAGGGGAGTTCAGAGCAAGGTCTTCAGGATTTACAGCCCCACTGCTGGTTCTTGAGGTCAGATCAGATGAGAACTTGAAAATATACAAGAGTTGTTTTAGTGGTATTCAGTTTTCCAAAGTTCTAGCCTAAGCCCAGTATCACTCTTGTGCAAAAAAGTCTTACGGACAGTGCCTAGGCCCTGAGCTCAAGTACCAGGACCAACACAAATAATTATTGTTATTACATTCAAGAAAATATTAGGGCATAATAAGCATCTAGAGACTCATCAAAATAAAAATGCTTTTAGCTCATTTCTGTTTACATAACACTGTAATTTTTGGGTCACTTTAAGGTTATTCCCTGGCTAATTTATTGTACCTTTTTATTTTTTAGCATTAGAAAAGTTATTTTCTCTTGCCAAGCCAATGTCCCCATGTACTTGTCAGTTTGGCACATTCATACTGTTTTTCCTTACCACCATGGATATCATAGTTATAGGGAGATATATACATCACGCTTCAAGATGAAAGGACTGACTTTCGATTTAAAACTACAAAGAAACATGAGTGACTTCCTAAGCACCGTTAACACCAGTTAATATGCTCCTCCATAGTTTTTACAAAGCAAGTTGCAGGTGTGGCAGTATTCTGTGATAGCACACATGGGTGTCTATTGTTAGGTATTAATCATCTTCTTTCTCAAGGTAAGACTTTGCATTAATCTGTGCTATCTGCCTGGCAAGCATCTGTCTGTAGCTGCCATTAGAATGTTCTTATAGTTCCACTTGCAAACTTGCTCAAAGCCTTTCGTATTCTTTCTTTTTTTTTTTTTTTTTTGGCCACTCCTGGGCCTTGGACTCAGGGCCTAAGCACTGGCCCTGGCTTCCTTTTTGCTCAAGGCTAGCACTCTGCCACTTGAGCCACAGCACCACTTCTGGCCATTTTCTGTATATGTGGTGCTGGGGAATCGAACCCAGGGCCTCATGTATACGAGGCAAGCTCTCTCGCCACTAGGCCATATCCCCAGCCCCTCATATTCTTTCTTGTTCCATCTTCTTTTCTAACCTGTCCTCTGTGAGTTTGTGCTTAGTTCCTAATGTCAACTCAGAACTAGAGGGTTTCTCTCGGTTTCTTTCTTCCTCTTTTTTTTTTACCATGGTTTACATTTTGTTAGATTTTGGTGGGTCCAGAAACTCATCTGTTGCCCTAGCATTTGGCTTTCCTTTTTTTGTCAATTTCTTTCTGAAGCTTGGACATTTACCTCTTACTTTCCCCTATATGTGTACTTGTCAGTATGCTCAGCTGGGGCTTCTTTATCTCTATCATTCTTTTCCATCTCTCTCTTCTCTCGTACTTTCTTAGACAACTGCTTCATTTTTTTGCCAGTCCTAGGCCTTGGACTCAGGGCCTGAGCACTGTACCTGGCTTCTCTTTTGCTCAAGGCTAGCACTCTGCCACTTGAGCCACAGAGCCATTTCTGGCCATTTTCTATTCATGTGTTGCTGGGGAATCGAACCCAGGGCTTCATGTATACAAAGCAAAGCACTCTTGCCACAAGGCAAGCACTCTTGCCACTAGGCCATATTCCCAGCCCTTTATTGTATCTTTTATTTACAAATTTCAGGTTATTTTCTATGTGTATTTTAACTAGAAACCTTAAAATACTAGTTTTATTATTTTTTACAAGTAGGTTTGCATAGGGAGGGTGAACATAATAAAATAGATCAAGTACTTCATAAGAGATGAAAAATATGTACAGCTTTACTTCAGAAAACACTTGAAAGGGAACTTTCATATTTGCGCTTGGTGAGAATAAGGAATAATGGAATACATTCATGATTCCATGGGCTTCTATACTACAGTTTTCAGTTTTCCACATCTCAGAAATACATCCAAGCTGGGCACAGTGGCTCACTCCTCTAATCTTAGCTGTCCTGAGAGGTTGAAAGGACTTTTGGTTCAAGGCCAGCTGGGGATAAAGAAGGTTGTCAGGATCCCATCTCAACCAAGAAAAGCTGAGTGTTGTGGCTGGTGCTTATCATCTCAGGCACACAGGAATGTAAACAGAAGAATTACAATCTAGGACAACCCAGAAAGAGAAGTCTACAAGACTCCATGGTAACAGAAGAAGCTGAGTATGGGAGTCCAAGCCTGTTACGCCAGGAAGAAAACATCAGGAGGATCCCAGTTCACATCTAAGCAAAAGATGACACACCCTAATCTTAAAGTCAGAGTCAACAGGGCTACAGGTGTGGCTCAGGTAAGCAAGCACTGGAACTTGAGTTCAAATCAAATTACTGCCAAGAGGAAAAAATAAACATCAAAGACAAAGGGCTGGGGACCTACATCAAGTGATAGAGCACCTGCCTAGCACATGCAGGCCCCGAGTTCAAAATACTGCACTGTCAAAGAAACAAAGATGAGATTTTCATCCATCATAGACTCTCTTACAGATTTTCCATTTGACATAGCTGAGGAGAAACATGGATTCATTTAATTGGCCCCCACTGATACACTTAGGGCACAATTCAGTGGGATTTTCTTTACAAGGAAAATAACAATTTTCATGAGCAGAACATAAATATTTTTTAAAAAGATTGAAAGCCAGGCACCAGTGGCTCATGCCTGCCATCTTAGCTTCTCAGGACGCTGAGATCTATAGATAATAGTTCAAAGCCAGCCCGGGCAGGAAAGTCTGTGAGACTCTTATGTCCAATGAACCACCAGAAAACCAGAAGTGGTACTGTGACTCAAGTGGTTGAGGGCTAGCCTTCAGCAAAAGAGCTCAAGACAGCACCCAGGCCCTGAGTTCAACCTACAACTGAAAAAAATACAAATTTTAAATGATTTTTAAAAAGCTAATGTAGACTGAAAGAGCAGCACATTTGCTGGCCACTCCTTGGACCTGTTGCTTGTCAACTGAGGGCTCTTCCAAAATTCCCTGGAATCTTGGAGCTCAGAACATGCCATGATGGTTCTGCTACTAAACAGGAGGAAGCCAAGGTAATCACACATAATACTGAAACTCTCTCTCTCTGGTTATAGATGCAAATCACAAAGTTGAACACACACAAAAAGTAAAAATAATAGAGTCGGGCACTGGTGGCTCATGCCTACCATCCTAGCTACTCAGGAGGCTGAGATGTAGAGGATCACCGTTCAAAGCCAACCTGGGCAGAAAAGTCCATGAGACTATTCTTTCCAAAGAACGAGCTCGAAAGTGGCACTGTAGCTCAAGTGGTAGAGCACCAGCCTTGAGCACAAAAGCTCAGGGACAGAGCCCAGACACTGTGTTCACTCCAGAACAGGGAAGGGGAAAAAATCTGTAAGCTGAGAGGTAAGCAGTTAGGAAATGAAAATTAGTGGCTTACCTTGCCTGGAGAAATGTCACAAAACACAAAGCCCATGGTGTGAAGACGGTGTAATCCAGCAATCATGTCAGCACCAAATTTTCAGACTACATCTTCCAGAAGGTTTTCATCCTGAGCAATAACTGTCTCTCAGGAGACTCCTGCAAGGAGTTGAGTAAAAGTCATCTCCATAACACACTACCATATTAACAAAAGAGTGAAGCTGGGTACTACGGCTCACACCTGTAATACCAACTATTCAAGGAAGCTGAGATCTGAAGATCACAGTTCAAACGCAGCCTGGGCAGAAAAAAATAAATTAACTAATTAAGGGACAGCTCTCAGGCCCTGAGTTCAAGCCCCAGGACTGGCGGGGTGGGTGATCAGGGGAGAGAGCCTCTCTGATTTGTCTGCCTGGACTGGCTTTGAACCTCAATTCTCAGGTATCAAGCCTCCTGAGAAGTTAAACTATCTCAACATTTGATGGTCCTTGATTATTATTCAGTGTATACATAGAAGTATGTAAACTTACTGCTTTGATTATTGCTGGTTCTAGGGTTTGAACTCAGGACCTGGGCACTGTGCCTGTGCTTCTTACTTTCCTCAAGGCTGGTCCTCTGCCACTTGAGCCCACAGCGCCCGGCTTCCAGCTTTTTCTTTCCTTTTTCATTTTCTTTCTTTCTTTTTTTGGAGGGGGGGGGAAGATTATTGGAGAAAAGAGTCTTAAAGACTTTCCTGCCTGGTCTGGTTTTGAACCATGATCCTCAGATCTCTACCTCCTGAGTAGCTAGGATCATGGGTGTGAGCTACTGGTGTCTAGTCCCATTTGTCCCCACTCCCCTCCCCCCCCCCCCGCTCTATTACTGCTAAAATATAAAAACTTTCAAGCTAAAAGCCAAGGAGGCAACTGACACACCCATCTTCTCCACTGGATTCCCAGCAAACTGTGCAAAGAAACTACTGTGACATGAATTGGCCACTAGGTGGTGACATTTACTAGCTCAAATGTCTTCAAGCTTTTCTCAAGTGCAATTCTCTTTTCCACAATAATAATAATACTAACAAACTATAAACATGAAGGGTATGGGCTGGGAATGTGGCTTAGTGGTAGAGTGCTTGCCTAGCATGTATGAAGCCCAGGGTTCGATTGCTCAGTACCACATACACAGAAAAAGCCAGAATTGGTGCTGTGGCTCAAGTGGTAGAATGCTAGCCTTGAGCAAAAGCAGCACAAGGACAGTGTCCAGGCCCTGAGTTCAAGTCCCAGGATTGGTGACAAAAAATTGTAGGGTGGATGAGGCTCTGTCCTATCATTTTTTTTTGGCGGGGGATAATATGTGCCAGCACTGAGATTTGGCTCAGGACCTTTGCTTAGCTGTTCTGCTCAAGGCTGGTGCTCTACCCTTTGAGACATGCTTCTGGCCCTTGCCTGGTTAACGGCAGGTCTCACTGACTGGACTTTTCTACCCTAGGTTAGCTCTGAACTGTGATCCTCACATGTCCTCCTGAGTAGTTAGGATTTCCAGGTGTGAGCCAACCAGAATCCAATTTGAAAGGACTTGTTTAAACTAAGAACTTGAAAGTAGGAACCATCCTCTTTCTTGGTAGACACTGAAGATGTGAGATGGAAATTATTTATAAGTCTGCTCTGAGTCTGGCATGTGGGGTTTGAATCTTTCCTTCATTCCCTCACTAATATTAAAGTTCTTAGAATCAACAGACATTTTTATTTTTGCCAGGCCTGGGGCTTGAACCCAGGGCCTGGGTGCTGTCCCTGGGCCTCTTTGTGCTCAAGGCTAGCACATTACCACTTGAGCCACAGCACCACTTTTGGCTTTTTCTGAGTATTTTATCAGTGATCAAGAGTCGCATGGACTTTTCTGCCCAGGCTGCCTTTAAACCATGATCCTGAGATCTCAGCCTCCTGAGATGCTGGGATTAGAGGTGTGAGCACTGGCATCTGGCTCAATAGTCCTTTAATCACAGTTTCAATGAATATTAAGTATTAGCTGCCATTGTGATTGTTTCCTTACAAAAACAGTGCAGATCTTAAAGATGAGATGGATTTCTGACTGTGCATGTGCCAGTACTGGGACTTGAGCTCAGGGCCTGGGAGCTATCCCTTAGCTTTTTCTCTCAAGGCTGGAGCTCTACCACTTGCATCACATCTCCCTTTCCAGCTTCTGGTAAGTTAATTGGAAGAGTCTCTCAGATTTATCTGCCCAGCCAGGCTTCGAACCAGGATCCTCAGCTCTCAGCCTCCTGAGTAGCTGGGATTACAGGCCTGTGCTGGGCTCCCATTCTTCCTAATCTGTTCACACATGAAGAATACCACAAGAGTCACTGATCTGCTCAAGGAATACACTAGATTGTGATATGAATACGTTCACAGCAATTGTCGCAACACCTGGCGCCCACTCTTACCTGTGCAGAGCTCTACCACGAGCCACAGGTGATTGCTGGTCTCGTACCATTCATGAAAAGTCACAATATTCTTGTGCTTAATTTCATATGTGAGACGGACCTACCGGGAAGAGGAGAGATAAAAAGTTCTTGAACTATTGATCATAAAACCTACCTGACTGTGTAATCAGGAGACTTTTTTTAATGATGTAATTTACTTATTTCCAGACATTAGAAAGGAGGGGGAGGAACACTGGCCATAGGGAAACAGGCTAACAATGCATGATCTTTGTAAACATCACACCTGTTAGGATGGCTACTCGGGAGAAGGAGCTCTGAGGATCCCAGTTCGAACCCCGAGCACACAAATGGAAAGAGATTCTCCTCTCCCATTAACCAGCACAAATCTGGAAATGAAGGTGGGGTTCAAGTGATGAGCACCAGCCTTGAGTGAAAAAGTGAAAGAAAAGCACAAAACCCTGAGTTCAAGACCCATGACCAACAACAATAACAAAATCTCCAGGGCTTTCTTGCCCTGGCTGGCTTTGAACCGTGATCTTCAGATCGCAGCCTCTTGAGTAGCAAGGATTATACAGGTGAGCCATACTGCCCAGCCCAATGGCCTCATTTATTAACTTGTTTCTCTCTCTCTCTCTCTCTCTCTCTCTCTCTCTCTCTCTCTCTCTCTCTCTCTCATTTTGTTTTGTTGGTACCAAACCCAGGGTCTTGCGTATGATAGCCCAAGTGCTCTACCACTGAGCTACATTCCCAGCCTTTTGGTTTATTAAGACAGTGTCTAACTAGATATTCTTGAACTTGATATCCTGTCACCTCCCAGCTGCTGGGATTACAGGTGTCCACTAGCAAACTCAGCATTTGGCTAGTCACTGTTCAGATCAGAGTGCTGCCTCTCCCAAGGCAGATGGAAACACTACAGACTTACCCAATTGGTAATTTCTGGTCTTTTGCACTTTTCCATACAGAAGATGGCCACAAAGTTGATTGTTCCCTCCTGCTGCCCTTTATAGACAATTGTCTTTTTTCCCCTGCCAATCTCCTCATAGAGAATGAAGTTTTCCATTGCTGGGTTGACTCCTCACAGAGGGCAAGAAAGAATCTTTAGCTCCTAAAAAGAAAACAGAAATGACGCTGAGAGATACAAGGTGGATGAATGATGTGTGGATGCATATGCAAATTTGCAAATAAATGTGTGAATAGCACAATATGCAAATAAGGCATTTATAAATCCCATTCAGAATTTTAGATAATAATGAACATAATTATGGATAATAAGGCCTGTATGTAATGATATAATGAACAAGACTAATGAAAGTGCAAGTCATAAATAATTCAATTTTCTTTCGATAAGATCTTGGGCTATAGATGTAGCTCAGTAGTAGAGTGCTTGCCTAGAAAGGTGTAAGGTTATGGGATCAATTCAATTCCCTAAGGCTAGAAGGAAGAGGAAAGAAAAGCTTCTAACCAGGTGCCAGTGCCTCACACCTGTGACCCTTAGCTAATCAGGAGGCTGAGATCTGAAGCTCCTAGTTTCAAGCCACCTGGAAAGGAAAGTCCCGGAGATTTTTTTATTTTGGTCTGGACTTGAACAGAAGGTACTGTGTGCTGTCCCTGAGCTCTTGTGCTCAAGGCTAGCGTTCTACCACTTGAGCCACAGCTCTACTTCTGGCTTTTCAGTGGTTCACTGGCTCTGAACCATGATCCTCAGATCTCAGCTTCCTGAGTATCTAGGATTATAGGCAAGAGGCACCAGTGCCCAGCTCCTGAAAGATTCTTAGGTCCAATTAACTAGCCAAATGCCAGAAGTGGAGGCGTGGCTCAAATGGCAGAGCACCAATCCTTGAGTCCAGAAAAAAACCGAGAGGGACATCATCCATGCCCTGAGTTCAAGTCCTGTACTGTCATGTGTGCACACATACCAAAAAACCAACTGTAACTTCTTACCTGGAAAATTAACTCAAATACAGAAAACTGCAGGAAATGAATCTATAGAGAGACACTCTACAGTCAGCACCCGCCATCCAAGGAACCCTCCCATGGTCTATCTCCACCACTCTTTCTGCTCCCCCGAAAGAGTCACCCAGCTGGCTCTCCCTTTTTCTAGGTTCACCGGCAACCCCACCATCTCACCCCACCCGCATCACCCAGCGGGCCAAGGCTCGGGGTCCACAGCGGAGCACCCCGCGTTTCTTCTCCCCAACCGCCACCCTGGTTTAGCCAGGTCTGGGGACCCGTGGGCCTCCACCCCAGGCCACTCGGAGCAGAGTTTGAGGAGAAAGGCCAAGACCCAGGCCTAAAGAGCGACCCACAGAGTTGCACGATACCTGAGGCGGCTGAGGGAGACACCAAGCCAGGAAACAAACCCTTCCAAGGCCCCCGGGTGCCTCACCGGCCCCTGGGCGAGAAAGAAGCCAGAGAATCCACTTGAGGGCTCCCGGTGGCTCTGCCTCCTCCTGCAGGCGGGTCCACTGCTCCGGGATAGGAAGGGGGAGAAACCAGCCCGAAGGCGGGGACATCGACGAGCACGAGCCAACTTCGCACCCCTCACTCCCCTCCGTGTTTGGAATCACCTGGTCCATTTCCAAGGTAGCTCAAGAGACCCGAGAAGACGAGTGACGCTCATTGGCTGAGCAATTTCTGTTTCTATTGGCTGGTGCCCGGAAGTGTCCAGCCAAGGCGGCCCGCCCCTACACCCCACCGCCCTTCACACTACTGATTGGCGGGAAGAATGATGGGGAAGCTTGTACACTCAGCCCCGCCTCCTCATCCATGGCAGCAAACAGAAGGTCGGAAAGATGTGGCTCCACTTCCGACTTTTTGGTGATTATTTGGCGGCAAGGCTCACAGTTTCCTGCTCAGGCTGTTTGTGAACCGTGGCCTCCTGAGTAGCTGGGATGACAGCAGACACGAAGTGTTGGTGCTTCAGTAACTTTTTTTAAACAATTCATTATTATTATTTATATCGTAGTACTGGAGATCAAATCCACAGTGTCACGATTGCTAGGCAGTATATTCTACCATTGATCTGCAGTTCTCAGCCCTAACATGTCTTCAAGCTCATCAAGGCATTAAACATTAGATATTTGCCATTTTTCTACTTTCATTACTTCTTTTAGTTTTATTTTTGTATCAGATCTGGGGCTTAAACTCAGGACCTGCAAGCTGTCACTTATGTTTGTCATTCAAGGTTAGTGCTCCACCACTTGAGCCACAGCTCCACTGCCTGCTTTTTTTTTCTAGTCCTGGGACTTGAACTCAGGGCCTGGACTCTGTCCCTGATCTTCTTTTGCTCAAAACTAGCATGCTACCACTTGAGCCATCCGACTTTTCCTGTTTATGTGGTGCTCAGGAATCGAAGCCAGGGTGTCATGCCTGCTAGGCAAACACTATGCAACTAAGCCATATTCCCAGCACACTGCTTTTTGGGCATGTAATTAAGAGGTAGTAAGTCTCCTGGACTTTCCTGCCCTGGACTGGCTTTGAACTAGAATCCTCAGATAGCTGCCTGAGTGGCTTGGATGATAGGCATGAGCCATGAGCGGCCCAACTGTTGTTCCACCTTTTATAACGGATTATTTAACCCATCTGGAATTGATTCTGGTGAACACTGGGTATTATGGTAGCATTTTATTTTGGCTCAAAATAATTAGGTAATTATCCTAGCACACATGCATGCACAGACATACACACACACACACACACACACACACACACACTGCTTTTCTTCAAGAATTTATGATATCTTTCACAATATAGGCCACACTTTTAAATAGTGTGTTAAAGTCTATTCCCAGCTTATTGGGACTATTCCATTTAGCTATTTTTGCACTACTTGGAGACAGTGCCTAATTTCAGTTTTAATTTTTTGTAATAAGAAAGGAAGGAAAATAACCTACACTGGCATGTGCTTTTACTTGTATGAAATCTTTTTCTTTTTCTTTCTTTTCTGGTGCCAGTAATGTAACTTGAACTTACAGCCTCACCCTCACACTTGACTTTTTTTTGCTCAAGGATGTCACTGTACCACTTAAGCCATGCCTCAACTTTTGGCTTTTTGCAGTTTAATTGGAGATAAAAAGTCTCTCAGAGATCTACCTGGAAAACTTAAAACCTGCCTCCTCAGATCTCAGCCACCAGAGTCACTAGGATTATAGGCATGAGCCACCAGCACTTGGCTTAAATTATTATTTTTTTTGTTTTGTTTTGGCCAGTCCTAGGCCGTGAACTCAGGGCCTGAGCACTGTCCCTGGCTTCGTTTTTGCTCAAGGCTAGCACTCTGCCACTTGAGCCACAGTGCCACTTCTGGCCATTTTCTGTATATGTGGTGCTGAGGAATTGAACCCAGGGCCTCATGTATACGAGGCAAGCACTATTGCCAGTAGACCATATTCCCAGCCCGGCTTAAATTATTTTTAATTAGCATGTATAATGAGGTGAATGATGGTTCTATCCCATTAAACATAGCTGCCTCTCAAACATTCTCTCTCTAAAACTTATCTCTCTCTCTCTCTCTCTCTCTCTCTCTCTCTCTCTCACACACACACACACACACACACACACAACTCAGGGCCTCTTCCTTGGTAGGCTAGCACTCTACCAGCTCCAGCCCTTTTTGCTTTACTTATATCTCAGAGTCACATGTTTGGACTGAAAGCAATTCCCTTACCTATAAAAACTGTGTAGCCAGGGTTGCAGGTGCATACCACTGTACCTGGCCACCATATTCCTCTGTGATTAAAGCACTCAACATCCTTTTACCTAACTTTTGAAATACACAGGATATTATGGTTAGCGCTAGTCATCTTACTATGCAATAAAAAACAGGAAATTTTAATTCTTTATCTGGTCTCTCTTCTAGGAATATCTGTGGTGTCAATTTTAGAACCCACACATGCCTGAGAGATCATGGAGTAAACTTTGCCTTGGTTCCAGCCCACTGCCCCAGGAGGAATTGTACTTTAACAGTTTTCATTAGCAGATGGTACCCAGGAGGCAGGTGCAGGAGTGGGCATCCAATCAACGTGGCTAAAGGATAACTGAAAATCTCAGGCAGGCTTCCCAGAGCCTCTGGGTTGGTTCTGGAAACTGATTCATGTGCCCCCCACCCCTAGGCTGTCCAATGAGCTTGAATGTGAGACACATGGCTGTTTCCTAGAGACATCCTGTTAACCCTTGCAGGACACAGGCTAGGGCAGTACCCTTCCTTGGGAGGCAACCATCCCATTTGGCTGCAGCTCGGCTGCTCTGGTCCATAAGTCATCTCCCTCCAGGCCTCTTGACTCAATTCTTGGAGTCACATCAAACAGTAGGTCCTAGGATCTGGATACAAAGACACAAAGTTTGGCTGACCCAGGGTAGGTCAGTTTTCCATTCCAGTAACCAGGCACATTCTAGATCCTTAGTCCTGAGAAAGATGGATGATGTTTGATGGAATTCTTTGGGCATCAGAGCCAGCTTCAGCCACAACTCTGAATTAACTGTGAAATGGGGGAAAGGATAGATTTGAATGTGTCTGTGAACAAGAGGTAGCTTTCTGTCTGCCCAGGCTACAGAGCAAAGTAGCTGTGATTTGGCCCATGTCATCATGGAGAGAAAAGCAATCTTAAGACCTACATAAACTGGCCCCAGTGGCCCACCACACCTGTCATCCTTGGTATTCTAGAAACTGAGGTCTGGACAAGGATGGTGGCTCAAAGCCAGCCCCAGGCAGGAAAGTCCATGAGACTCTAATCTCTGATGAACCACAACTAAAGTTAGAAATGGAGTTGTGGCTCAAAGCAGTAGAGCACTAGCCTTGAGTGCAAAAGCTCAAGGTCAGCACCCAGGCCCCAGAGTTCAAGCTTCACGACCAGCACAGAAAGTAATAATGAAAATAAAAAATATAAAACAGTTGAGGGGCTAGAGTTGCTAACTCATCAGCTGAACATCTGCCCAGCATGTGTGGTTCTAAGTTCAAAACTCAGTACTGTGGGTGGGAGGTGCAGAAGTAGGCATACTGGAAATATAAATATTCAAACCTAGGTAGATCCTATATCTTTAGGCCATCATTAATGAGTTGTTCAAGCTGGGCACACTCATCTTTATGACAGATGGAATTCAGCACCCACTTCCTGATAAGGGGCTCCTGTCCCAAGAACATTTTGCACTCATCTAACCACAGCCTCTGACCAGGCAAAAATCTCCTTCTCAAATGGGCCTCCCTGCCAGGCACTTGATGGCTCCCACTTGTCATCCAAGATACTCAGGAGGCTGAGATCTGGAGGATCATGGTTCAAGTCCAGCTGGAGGAAGAAAAGTTGGTAAGACTCATCTCCAGCAAACCACCAGAAAACCTGATGTTGGGCTGTGGCTCAAGTGGTAGAGTGCAAGCCTTGTACAAAATAGCTCAGGGACAGTCCCCGGGCCCTAAGTTCAAGTCCCATGACTGAGAAAAAAAGTAGGGTGGTGGTGATTTCCTAAAGAAGATAACCCATTTCAAATTCCTGGGACTCGCTCCTGTAATGGGCACTGACTGGGCTGGCCACAGGATTTACACGGGTCTCATATAAAACTTTATTTTTGATGCTAGTCCTGGGAATTGAACTCAGGGTCTGGGTGCTATCCCTGAGCTCTTTTTTTTCTCCCCTCAAGGCCAGCACTTTACCACTTTGGGCCACTGCTCCATGTATAGCTTTTTTTGGTGGTTCAGTGGGGATAAGGAGCCTCAAGGGCTTTCTTGTCAATACTGGCCTTGAACCATGATCCTCAGGTCTTGAGGATCTTGAGGAGATTCTCAGATCCTCAGCCTCTTGCATAGCTAGGATAACAGGTGTGAGCCATCAGCACCTAGCTCTGTATCCTCTTCCTTTAAGATAGTCTTTTGTGTGTGCTATTTGATCAGCACAAGGATATGATTTTTGTTTTTGTTTGTTGTTTCACAAGAATAAAATCAACTGTATTTGCCTGTCACATTCCTTTAGTTAAGTCAGCTGCCTCACTGCCAAGTTCTTCTATTCTCCAAGGGGCTGCTTTTTGCTAACTGATTTCCTCCCTCAATCCTAGAAAAAGAAAGAAAATGGAGTCTATTCATCTCTGGTCCAAGGCTTATTTGGCTATGTGTGATCAATGTAGGAATAGGGAGGAAATTTGCCACAGTGTGCCATGTGAGAGGGCTAAGTTTTTCTTGGTTTTCATAGTGCAGTAAGAGCTTTCCCTGCCTCTCCACACCTCATATCCTGCTTACACTTGACACTAGGGCTCAAAATTTATTCTACCTCATGCATGTGATCCTAGCCACTCAGAAGGCTGAGAGCTGAAGAGCACAATTCAAAGTCAGCCTGGACAAAAACGTCTTTGAGAACTTTGTCTCCAATGAACCACCAGGAAACTAGAAGTGGAACTGTGGCTCAAAGTGGTAGAGTGCTAGCCTTGAGTGAAAGAGCTAATGGACAGCATTGATGCCCTGAGTCAAAGTCCCACAACCAGCCTAAAAAAAACACAACAGAACTCTAGTCAAGATTTTTGGTTCGCTCACATTAGGGAAAAAATGGACAATAGCAACAATAATAAGGATCTAAACTGGGTGTCAGTGGCTCAAGCCTGTCATCCAAGCTCCCCAGGTGGCTAGGGTCTGAGTGTGCTTCAAAGCAAGATGGTGCAGGAAATTCTGCCCTTCTCTCTTATCTCCCAGGAACCAGCAAATAGGCCAAGATGTGGAGCTGTGGTTCAACTGGCAAAGCACCAGCCTTGAGGGAAAAAGCTAAGGGAGAATGACGAGCCTTTGGCTTCAAACCCCAGTTCTGGCATCTGTGTGCACACACACACACAAACACACACATGCCACAAACACACACACACACAATTCTGGGATCTACAAGCAATTTGTTTGATGGGCAGGTGTGGGACAGGAGGGGCCAAACAGTGAGACAGAAAGGAAGAAAGGGGTCTGGGTATGTGGCTTAGTGGTAGAGTGCTTGCCTAGCATGCATGAAGCCTTGGGTTTGATTCCTCAGTAGCACTTACACAGAAAAAGGCAGAAGTAGCACTGTGGCTAAAGTGGTAGAGAGCTAGCCTTGAGCAAAATAAGCTCAGGGACAGTGCCCGAGAGTTCAAGCCCCATGACTGGGGAAAAATAATTAATTAACAATTAAATTATGGGCATAAAGTCCTTTTTGGAGAAATGTAGCCACTGAGTAGATTAGTGAAATTGAGATGTGGTAAGCTTACAGCCACTATAGCAGATATTCATTCATGGACTTACTTCACTTAATAAAGGAACAATGTCAGTTGGGGAGAAATGAGACAAGATAACTTGTGGCTGGGAATATGGCCTAGTGATTGAGTGCTGTCGTTGTATACATGAAGACCTGGGATTGATTCCTCAGCACCACATATATAGAAAAAGCCAGAAGTGGCACTGTGGCTCAAGCAGTAGAGGGCTAGCTGAGCAAAAACAAGCCAGGTACAGTGGCCAGGCCCTGAGTTCAAGCCCCTAGCCTGGCAAAACAAAAAACAAAACAAAACAAACAAACAAAAAGATAACTTGACAAAGAAGTGCCATCTTTGCTTCAAAGAGAGTCAACAGAATGCATTCCTTCATTCCAGAGGGATGCATTTCTCATCCCCTCAACCCCCAGTAATTAATATTTGTCTGACAGAATGCATGCCTTCCTGAAGGGAGGGAGGGGAACCTGGGCCCCTGCCTTCCTTATCTCAGTTCTAAGGGTCTGTTTCATGGCAGGCTGCATAATGCCCTTACCTGGAAATCACTGCCCCCCCCCAAATTGTCTCTATCTCTGAGAGAGAGAGAGAGAGAGAGAGAGAGAGAGAGAGAGAACAACAATTCTTCAGTTGGAGGAAGGATAGATAGTAACTAGGCATCACAGGAGGGGTAGAGTTGCAGAGCCTGGGGCTCAGACATGCCAAGCACCCCATTCCATTAAAAACAAAAATGAGGGGTGGGGGATTAACTCAGCAGAAAGGTGCCTGCCTGGAAAGTGCAAGCCCCAGAGTTCTATCTTCAGCTCTAGAAAAAGAACAAAACAAATAAAGAAACAAAAACGACAACAAAAAATATACTGATATATATATGTATATATATATATATATATATATATATGCACAAGGGAAGTTCACCCATTCATTTGGCAAAAGAATAAAGTTATAGCAGGGGGAGGACGGCAATCGCCTTCTATGAAGTGAATTCTCCTAGTTGACATGCTTGCTGGCCAGCTCTGAGCTCCTGAGACAGAGTGTGGAAAGAAATCTCCAGACTCCACATCCCCATGGCTCGCAAGGCACAACATAGGTCGGAACCCACAGCCAGCCCCCACCTGGAACACCCAGAATGACACCAGCACCACTAGACACCTAGGCTTAGGTCTATCTTCTGCCTTCCTGCCTTCCCGCCTTCCCGCCTGCCTGATTGCCTGCCTGCCTGCCTGTTTCTATAAAGCCTATAAAGATGTGACTTTAACTTGGGTGCTAAGCTATATAACCATGGGGCTTAAAGGATTTTCTGAAATGTGCTGAGCTGCCCCACTGCCTGTCTAGGCCCTGCCTGAAGCTAACATGGGAGAGCAATGGCCTTGCCTCCCAAGGTGGTCCCTGCCAAAGCTATGTACTTCTGTACCTAATGTTATTCCCAAGTCTTTTATTCTGTTACATGTGGCAAATACAACTGTCGAATCCCTCATCTTGGGAGTTCCAACTCCCTCCCCTGGGATTGTGGTAGTTATTTTCTGACTGCTCCAGGGCCTCTGGGTATACAATGTGTTTATAACTGAAAAGAACCCTCCATTGTGCCCCAAGTCTGTGGAATAACAGACTGACAGTCCCCCTCTAGGCCTGAGGAGATACTAGATTAATAGCATGTATGCAGCTGGAGACCCCACTGGCAGTCACAGTATAGAATCCAGATTCCCATCCTGGCCCATTCTAACTATGGCTTCTGAAAAGCCATAGTTTCGACCCACATGGATCCTGGGTAGCAGATTTGCTTACCCTAGCGTCAAACTTTACATTTGTCCTCATCAGTATTCTCTTTACTTGGTGGCTACCCATGATGGAAGTTCTGAAGCATTCCTTTAGGATAACAGTAATCCATTTCCAGCAATCTTTTGTATGCACTAATCTGGAAAGACATCTGGTGGCACCATCTATAGCCATCAGTTCCACCTTCTTGCCTGTGAGAATAGCAAGGGGCATGCAGCACCAACTCAATTCTGCCTAAGGTCAGTAGGCTGGGTCTCCCGGCTAATCCTGGCCCCAAAAGGACACCAAGCTGCTCTCATCTACAGATCAAGCTGGATCCTGGAAGCATGACTTCCTTTTGAAGGTTTCACAGACCTTTCCTTCATCTGTTCAAATCACCAGTTCACACTAAATAGAACTCCAATTTCACTTAGAACATCTAATGGGAGAGCTATAGGAACATGTTTTCAAGCTCTTCTTTTACTCCCATACCTGGTAGTTTCATGGCTTGTTACTGAGCATTTCTGTATACTGAAAACTAGAAGTTCCACACTTGGCCTTAAATGTTGTTTCTTTTGGAAAAAGTCTCATATCTATACTCTGCCCCAGGTCAATCAGCACCAAGACAGCAACTAAATCATCATCATTATGTTCCAAAAATCTAGATTAAACAAAAACAAGGACCAAGATGCATTAGTACAAACTGAAAAAGCTACTAGAGAAGTGTGAAAGAGGCCTGTCTCATTGCACTTGCCTGTTTCCCTGGATGAAATTTTCTGGCTTAAAGTCTTCATGAATGATCTCACCGCTGTGAACTTGCTCAGTCATGTGGAGCATTTCATAGTAAAACAGATGACAAGACACTGGGACCTCACGTTTTCAGGGGTATTTTTATAGAGAACAATGGCATTCTAGAAACAATGAAAATGGTATCCTGAGTTGGGATAAGTGGGCAGAAGAGAATTTGATAAACATGGATTCCATGGTTGGCTTCAGTCTCTCTAGCTGGGTCCCAAGCTAGAATTCCCAGGGGTTGGAAGGCTTCTGGACCTGCAATACAGATCAGATAATGGTATTCATATCGCATCTCACATTGTGGAAAGAATATCAAGAAAACAATGTCCATCCATCCCAATGAAGGACATGGTGTAGAAAATGAAGACAAACTATGAACTGTTTTGCAACATGAGGCTTACTACTACAAGATTATTTTAGTGGCAAGGCAATTCTGAGACTTCCCAGGATAGCTCTTATGTAATTGTTCACTTCAGATCTCAATGAAAACACAGTTTAAAGGGAAAAAAGGCAAATACCTTTTGCTATGAAATTTAATTCTATATCGCTGAAATAATAACCTACTCAGATCATTTACCTTTAAAACATATTTCTGCTGATTTTTAGCCCCATTCTCATCTCCAAGGGTAGCTTTATAGCTATGGGCAAAAGCTCTTTCTCCAAGAAGATAATTGATGTGACTAGCAAAGAACCTTGGAAGACAGGTGTTAAAATGACAAAAATGTTTGAATTATTAATGACTATAGCACAATGAATAATCTGTAAAATTTTTCTTGGTGTTCAAGTGCTCTAATAAACAAAAGTAGATATAATACATTGGGAAAGGTCTAGACGAAAAGTGAAAAAAAAATCCTGGCACCAAAGAGGCCTCTTAGCAAATTTCTGGCACAGAGGTGCAAGTGCAGCTCTGATGTCTCAGAACACTGAGCTGTGTGGCCATGGGCATGTGTCTCCTTCTCAGCAAGGTTTTCACATTTTACAAAGGGTACCACTGTTGGGGGAGGAGAGAAAGTGGGAGAAAAATGAGCGTGGGGGTGACAAGATTGACAACAATTTCCTCATTACCCTACGTATCTAACAGTAACCCCTCTGTACAGCACCTTGGCAATAAAATTAAATTAAAAAAATAAGAAAGGGTACCCATGCTTTCTGCATTGTATGACTCTTGAGATGTCAGTAACAACATGTAAAAAATCTGTTATAAAGAGTCAATAATGTTTTGGGACAATGTATATGTTTTTACAACAAAGGACAAAGTTCTGTGCAATCTACATCTAGTTGCCCTGTGGTTACCTTTTTTGGGGAAGGGCAGAGGGGAGTGCTGATCCTCGGGCTTTAATTCAGGGTCTGTGCACTGTCCTTGAGCTTTTTTGTTGCACAGAGATAGTTCTTTACCACTTGAGCCACAGTGCCACTTCTGACTTTTCTGGTAATTAATTGGAGATAAGAGTCTCCCTGGATTTGATGCCTGGGCTGGCTTTGAATCACAATTGTCAGATCTCAGCCTCCTGAGTAGCAAGGATTACAGACATGAGCCACTAGAGCCTGGAATGTTGACTCTTTACATAACTAGAACAGACTTGTCACAAATAAAAACCCACAGTATGTTAGTATTTACTAAATACCACACTTCCTTCTGGTTTAACTGGTTTCGCTATGTGTTCCAGGATATATTATTTTTACCATCTCATATACACATTAATTTTGCACAAGCAAATAAGACTTCAAAACTATATTCTCCATTTTAATTCTCATCCAATTGGAATTCAGTCTTGGGCTTGATGGCTGGAAGTCTATACTGGTGTTCAAAAGCATTTGGGTAAGAACTCACTGGTTTAGAAAGCCCAGATAAAAGTTTAAGAATCAAGTCATCATCCCATGGGTTTTCAACTATAAACTCTAAGAGAAATAGGAACAAATAACCAAACATGAATTTTTCTAACAAAACTTTACAGAAAGCAAGTTGAGACATTAAATAGTTTTCAAAAGCTTTGATCTTTTTTTTTTTTTTTTTTTTTTTTGGCCAGTCCTGGGCCTTGGACTCAGGGCCTGAGCACCATCCCTGGCTTCTTCCCGGTCAAGGCTAGCACTCTGCCACCTGAGCCACAGCACCCCTTCTGGCCGTTTTCCATATATGTGGTGCTGGGGAATCGAAACCAGAGCTTCATGTGTAGGAGGCAAGCGCTCTTGCCACTAGGCCATATTCTCAGCCCAAAAGCTTTGATCTTAATCGAGTATTAATTTGATATTAAAGTAGTTTCAAAAGTCAGGAATGATAGCTCAGCAGTTATTTGCTATTTTAAATTGACAAGTTTGGCAATATTCATTTGCTGACAAAGGGAATCAATTAGCTGCATCTTTCTCAATGTAGGGAGGTACTAGATCACACCTTTAATGATAATAATTGTGTGTCTAAAAGGACATTTGCATACTAGTTACTTCTAATGTGCTCAAACACACATATTCTTTAAATGTGTTTCCGCTTATACCCACATGCATGTGTGTGCCATACTAGTATGAAACCCAAAGCCTCTCACCTGTTAGACTAGAGCAATTGAGCTACACCCTAGCTCAAAATATTTGACAAAATATTTATGCCACTTAGGCACAACTTGCATATATGAGATGCACTTTGGGTCCACAGAAGAAAAACAATTTTTAAAGAGAAGAAAAAGAGCATTAGGAAAATTCTGAAAGTCTTACCCAATAGACGGTTGCCACTTGCTTAGTAATTATTCAGAACACTTCACATTTATTAATGAGATAGTGATCACTTGTTTTTTTCAACAATCCCATGAGGTAGATACTAGTACTACCTCTGATTCACAAAGGGAAAAGGGGTTAAAGAGAACTGAAACAATCTTTGTTAAGATCACAAGTGGCAGATCTAGGATTATAAGCCAGTTTAGAAACTAGCTAGTCTATCTGCAATCTGTGCTCTCAATCCCAAATGGAATGCTCTTTCTGGGTAAAAGGCCAGGGGGAGCTGATTCTTAATCTTGAGTCTCAGTTGACTTTTCTGTAAAATGAGAGGAAATAGTACTGTAGGCCCTTAAGCTCTAATTCCCTCTTTTAACGATAGTTACCTTGTTTTCATTTAAGATTAAAAGGGATTGACTTGCCCTTCAAGTGTAGTACCATTGAAATGAATTGCAGGCATTAGTTTTGTCTGAACATGATGTTCAAGTTCACATTCTGAGGTTTTTCACAGAACAACTCTTCCCATGCCACTGTCCTTATAGCATGACTATAATTGATAATTGGTGCATACTTACAGCATTGACATTTCCAAGGGAACTCCTCTGTATCCATGGGGCCTGGAGTGCAGGGCCAGAATGTAATGGGTACTCCATGAGGTCAAGGTCACTACCTGTATGTTGGCAAACCTCGAGGATCCCCAAAGGTTCATGGGTGAGTGCATCATCTATGGCAGGCTGTCTAAGGTGACATACAGATAGATGCTGAATACACAACGTACAGCAATATTTGTTCTGGCCTTTTAGCTTGAATTGGACTAGATATGTGACAAGTATAAGAGAAAAGAAAGATGATTGGAGGCCTATTTGATTTGATCACAAATTCTTACAAAACAGTTACCTTTTCATCCTAGGAATGCCATTTCAAAACTGCCTCAAAGACTGGGTTGAATAAATCATCTTAGACAATTACATAAAATTAGTATATGAATAAAAATTAAATCAAAGACATGTAATGTATTAAACAAGTAAGGTGATATGCTGGGGTTTGTTAGTAAAAAATTGGAAGGAATGAGTTAATTCCCTCAGACTGCATCTAAACAATGCTATTGTAATCAGGTCTAACTTCATTTTAATAATGCTTCCTTAGATAATATTGATAGAAAAATAAAATATTAACCATAATTCAACAATATCTTAATACATTCCTATAAACACACATGCACATGTGCATATGCACATGTGTATGCAGAAATACATGTATGCAAGTTTTTCCTCATTTATCAATTTCACATTTGTGGATTCACCCACATACTAACACAAATATATAATTGCAAGATGAATACTCATGCGATTTTGCATTTTTCATTTTTAGACTTACAGAGAGCAATGAAAAATATGAGTTAACCAACATATACATTCCCAACATCAGGTGGAAAAAAGGTAAGATTCTGCCTCACTGCTTCACTTTTGTACTGTCTTTTTTTGTGGTATAGGGTCATGCGTTTTTGTATTTCTTGTGCCTTTTTGTTGGTGAGTTCACCACTGAAATGTGTTCAATTTATTGTAGTGCTGAGGTGCAGTCTGATACTTCTAAGTGCAGGAAGGATGCAAAGTGCCTTAAAGAGAAAATATAAGAATCTGTTAACCCTCACTTGGGCAGGAGGATGTGAATTCAATACTAACAAATTGGTCACATGTATTATATAAGATGTCTTTAAAGAAAACATTGTGAACAGAGGCCCACAGAACTAAACTTGCTTTTCCCCAAAGAACAGTGGTACCCTACAGAGAACAGAGCTATGGAGAATATTGAGAACCACAGAGAAGAAAATTAACTGGATACCTCCACTGGCATATGCCCTTGCATCAATACTCACACACTCACAAATATACAAATGCATATGTTTACATGAGAAACTCTAATGGAGTTCAGAAGCTGTACAGAAGTTTTGACTAAGGAATCATGCTATATTTCCTACAATACTAATCTAGTATATTCATTTATATTTCTTTTCTTTTTAGGGGGTCAATACTATATTTACATTTCTTATTAAATATGAAGAAGTGGATTTAGTTGAAATGTGGACTATTACTAAATGCCATCACAAGCTTGCTACTAGAATTTTTTAATTAAAGTTTTTCCATTCATGAAAACTAAGCAGAGAAGACTCTTTCAAAATGTCAATATTGACTTCTGAGAATATTTGCCTCTCTGAACATATAAATAGATTAGCTGCCATCTAAGAATGGGAGTATCAAGGACAATAGATCCTTAGCCATGTGCATCAGGCTGGATTTTTATTCTATTTCTTTTAAGTTGATCTTTTTGCTGTTGTTGTAGTTTTCCTTTGGAGCCAGTCCAAAAGCTAGAACTTAGAGCCTGGGTGTCCCTGAGCATATTTGCTCAAGACTAACATTCTATCACTTGAGCCACAGCTCCAAATCTGGCTTTTTGGTGGTTAAATGGAGATAAGAGTCCCAAAGACTCTCTTGCCTGGGCTGGCTTCCAACTGTGATCCTCCTGTCTCAGCCTCTTGAGTATCTATGATTGTACATGTAAGCCACTGGCACTGGGCTTATTTTAAGTTCAACTATGGGCTAACATGATCTTGGAATTAAAAGCTTGCCTGGACTTAGGAAAACTCCAGGTAGCAGTACAGAACACCATGCTGTGCTATCTCTTGTTCACAAAATCCTCTCATGGAATAAATGGAAAGAAAACACATAGAAAAAGCCCAATTCACTAATTAAAAAATTAATGCAAAACTAACTCTGCCCTTCAGTTGAACATTATATCGTTGTTTTTGATTGTTTCTTTTAGTAACAGGCATTACAGGATAGCTTGATGGTGAGAACAAGGTCTCTGAAGTCAAAGAAATATGGGCTCAAATTCCAGTTCCATAAGCCATGACCCCTATGACTTTAAATCAACATTTTATTCCTCTGAGAAGTTATTTGCTCATTTGTAACAAAGAATAGTTCACACAACTCTAGTATTGTAAGGATTAACTGTGGGACACAGTATGTGAAAAGAAAATTTTTCCACTTTTACTTGAGTTAATAATGGTTTTAGAGATTCCTTATTTTTACAACAGTTCTACAAAATAATGCAGACTGAATCACCTATAGATATACGTTAATCTAGTAGCTTGGGAGTACAGTCTATGGGGTTCTTTAGGTATAGGATCATGTCATCTGTGAAGAGAGAAAGTTTACCTTCATCTTTTCCTATATGGATCCCCTTTATGTTTTTTCTTGCCCAATTGCTATGGCTAGGAATTTTAGTACTATGTGGAAGAAGGAGTAGAGAGAGCAGACATCCCTGTCTAGCTCATGATTTTAAAGGGAATGGCTTTAGTGTTTCACCATTAAGAATTATGCTTGCTGTTTGTCATAGACTGCCTTTATTATACTGAGGAGTGTTCCATGGAATCCCAATTTTTCCAGGGCTTTTATCATAAATGGGTGCTGGATTTTATAGAATGCCTTTTCTGCATCTAGAGATATAGCCATGCGATTCTTTACCTTGCTCCAGTTGATATGGTGGATTACATTAATTTACTGCGCATATTGAAGCAACATTGCATCCGTGGGATGAATGCAGTTTGATCATGATGTATGATTATTTTAAGCTGATCAAAACTTTGGCAATGTAGCAGGATATAAAATAAACCCTCAAAAATCACAGCATTTCTATGTGCTAATGAACCAAAGACTGAGGCTGAAATCAGGAAAGCAACTCCTTTTGCAATAGCCTCAAAAAACATAAAGTACTTAGGAATAACCTTAACCAAAGTAGTGAAAGACCTCTATGATAAGAACTTTAAAAACATGAAAAACAAAATTAAGACAGAACTAAGGAAATGGAAAAACCTCCCATGCTCCTGGATTGGGAGGATTAATATAGTCAAAATGCCCATATGCCAACAGCTATATACAAATTCAATGCCATACCCATTAATATCCCAAAACCATTTTTAATGAAATAGAGGAAGCAATCCAGAAATTCATATGGAACAATAAAAGACCCAGAAGAGCAAAAATATTCCTAAGCAGAAAGAACAGTGGTGGAGGAATTACAATACTGAACTTCAAACTGTATTATAAAGCTATAGTAAGAAAAGCACCTTGGTATTGGCACCAGAACAGGCCTGAAGACCAATGGAACAGAATTGAAGACCCACAAATGAACACACAGAATATGCTTACTTAATCATTGGTAAAGGAGCTAAAAAATAGGATGGAAGAAAGATAGCCTCTTTAACAAATGGTGCTGGCACAAGTGGTTCAACACCTGCAACAAACTAAAAGTAGATCCTTTTATATCACCCTGCACCAAAATCAATTCCAAATTGATCAAAGACCTCAAAATTAAAACAGATACCCTGAAAACACTAAAGGAAGGAGTAGGAGAAATACTTGGGCTCCTTGGCACAGGACAGAACTTCCTTAACAAAGAACCAGAAACGCTACAAATCAAAGAAAGGATGGACAAATGTGACTGCATCAAACTGCAGAGCATCTGCAGGACAAAGGACATAGCTTGCAAGATAAAAAGAAAGCCCACAGACTGGGAAAAGATCTTTACCGGCCATACAACAGACAAATACCTCATATCTAAAATATATGCACAACTAAATTATTTAAATTCCTCCAAAACAGTACAAGAAATGTATCCAAGGCCTAACATATGAAACTGTAACCTCTCTGTACATCACTTTGTCAATAAATAAGGGAAAAAAAACCCTCAAAGAACCAACAGCACCCTCAACAAGTGGGCTAAAGTCTTAAAAAGAGACTTCTCTGATGTGGAAATGAGAATTGCCAAGAGACACATGAAAAAGTGCTCTACCTCACTGGCCATAAAAGAAATGAAAATCAAAACAACATAGAGATTGTACCTCACCCCAGTAAGAATGTCCCCTATCAAGAAAACTAACAATAACAAATGTTGGAGGGGATGTGGCCAAAAGGGAACCTTACTTTATTGTTGGTGGGAATGTAAATTTGTTCAGCCACTCTGGAAAGTGGTATTGGGATTCCTCAGAAGGCTAAACATAGAGCTCCTCTTTGACCCAGAAGCTTCACTATTGGGCATCTACCTAATAGACCACAAACAAGAACACACTAAAGCCACCAGCACAACAATGTTCATAGCAGCATAATGTGTATACTGGTATTAGAAGTAGGTAATTGAAAGGGAATACCAAAATTGAGAGACACAGGGTAAAAAAAGACAAACAACTACAAAAGCAATACTTGCAAAACTGTTTGGTGTAAGTGAACTGAACACCTCGGGGGGGGGAAAGGGGGAGGGGGGATATGAGGGAAAAGGTAACAAACAGTACAAGAAATGTATCCAATGCCTAACGTATGAAACTGTAACCTCTCTGTACATCAGTTTTATAATAAAAACTCAAAAAAAAAAAAAACCAAAGTAACTTTCTTCCTATCTGACATGTCTGTGACTGTAAAGGTGTGTGTGTGTGTGTGTGTGTGTGTGTGTGTGTGTGTGTAAATTAGAACTTGCTGTTTTCAAAAGAAAACAATACAGGAAGGATGGAAATCCAAATGATAGGATAAAGTGATTAAAAAGAAGTGTTTGCATATGTGAAATTTCATATTGGAAGCTTACCATGTCTTCTAAGGATGAGAAAATTGTGAGCTTAAAGAAAATCTAATTGAACCACAAACAAAATCATAGTAAAGCCACCAGCACAACAATGTTCATTGCAGCGCAATTTGTCATAGCGAGAATCTGGAACCAACCCAGATGCCCCTCAGTAGACGAATGGATCAGGAAAATGTGGTACATATACACAATGGAATTTTATGCCTCTATCAGAAAGAATGACATTGCCCCACTTGTAAGGAAATGGAAGGACTTGGAAAAAATTATACTAAGTGAAGTGAGACAGACCCAAAGAAACATGGACTCTATGGTCTCCCTTATTGGGAATAATTAGCACAGGTTTAGGTAAGTCACAGTAGAGGATCACAAGAGCCCAATAGCTATACCCTTACGATCACATATGATGATGCTAAGTGAAATGAACTCCATGTTATGGAAATGATTGTTATATCACAGTTGTAACTACTTTCAACGTCCTATGTGTATCTGTAGCTTCTATTATTGATGATGTTCTTGTATCACCTTCCAGTGGTTGTACCTACACTATCTCTGTAATCTTATCTGAGTATATTGGAAACAGTGTATACTGGTATTACAACTAGGAAATTGAAAGGGAATGCCAAAATTGAGAGATACAGGGTAAAAAAAGGGAAACAACTACAAAAGCAATACATGCAAAAATGTTTGGTGTAAGTGAACTGAACACCTCAGGGGGGGAAAGGGTTGGGGGGAGGGGGAAGGGGGGTATGAGGGACAAGGTAACAAACAGTGCAAGAAATGTATCCAATGCCTAACATATGAAACTGTAACCTCTCTGTGCATCAGTTTGATAATAAAAACTTAAAAAAAAGAAAATCTAATTGAACATACACATATGGAGTACTTAATCTGAACACAAGAAAGAAGATATGTTGATAAAGTTTTTGTGAAAAGTTCACAACAGTACTACAAAAAGGAAATAATACCATTTGTGCGTTCAGTTCTGCTGATGGGAGGTATAGGAGGCCAGGGAAGAGGAAACAGAGAGCATTCATTTACTGTGCATCTAGCTTTCCCTCAGTGATTTAAAATCCTGAGAACAAAACAGGACATGGAAATAAGATGAGGTGTTACTTACGGCTTGTCTTCATATTTGGAAGCATCACTGTTACTGCGATCTGTTCCCAAAGTGTAGAGAGGGAAAAACCCAACAATCATCACATCTCCATCCATGTGTGTTCGCTGCTTCATGGTGGAAAAGCAGTTAGTACTGGCTAAGGAATTGACAGAGAGGGGAAACTGGAGAAAAATGAGTATGAAAATCAAAGGGCACATTCCTGAAGCATCTGCCAAGCTGAAATTCTGGCTGGAAGTGAGATCCACAGTGTCCAGTATGTACAGTCATATATCTTTGTACAGGTGCACAAGTGAGTTTTTAGTGTCAGAGAGATACACTGTTGTCCATCTTTCCTTGTATCCTCTTGTGAATCCCCAGCGACAATGTGTAAAACCCATCCCTGAGGCTCTGCATCTGAGGCCTTGCATCCAGGAGAAAAATATTATTTGGAAAACGTGTTTGCCATTCTCCTTCTTCATCGCAGGTTCTGTGATTTCTGTCACATCACAGACAGTGAGGCCCTGGGGACGAAGTTATTTTTGATGTACTTGGTTCCACATCTGTGTCCAAAAATTTTTGCATGAAAGCTATTTGGGATGAAGCAAATGGATTGCATCAGAGGATTCATGGAAATGGCCAGAAAAAAAAACTGTTAGTGAACTATCAACCAAAGTTCTTAGTACATTGTATCCACAGGATCAGTTCATACACCCAATGTCCATTACAGCCACCAGATATTACTGGTGGATTCAAGCAGGTTTCAATAAGAATTCCATGTGCACAGCCTACCACAAACACACCCATTTACTAATTCCCAAGGAAGCAGTGAAGCCCCCAAAACCAGCAATTTCATTCAAAAATTCAAGGTCCATGCCAAAATTGAGGTGCACATTTCCATTCTGCACTTTGATCTTCTAACAGGTCAAGTGTACTGAACTTTCTAACATAGATCAAGTTATTCCCCTGATATACTTCTCTGAAAACATGTAGTGATGGAAGAAATTACTCTTTAGCATAAGGCTTAATCAATATTGAAAGCTAGTCTATGTTTTCTGCTTGTTAAAATCTATTAGGCCAAAATTCCATGCAGACTTTAGTGACCCTGGAGAAGACAGCTACCTCAGGGCAGTGAACACACTCTAAATGCCTGCAGTGTTAGGTGTGTATTATGGTACACTTGTCTATTGTCATGCATTGGCTATCACACAATACTTATCACAGTGTATAGGAAGGACTTGAAGTATAAGAAATTTAAAAATGAAGGAGAAAAAAAAACCCTTTCTGATGAGGTTGATAGTGGTCTATTATACCTGCCTATTCATTTTATTATATAGCATTTTATCACTGAATTTATAGATTCTTGGTAGCATATATATAGAGATAGGTCTTCTTGAGATGTGAACATGTATGCATGCAATGAGCCTGAGCCTCACAATGTAATAGTTGTGAATAATATCAAAAATATGTATCTTGTGGAACAGACATACAGATTTCTCTAATGTGTCCATGAAATTAAATTACTGTGATTTGTGTGTAAGTGCTCTTTTTCTTCATTCTTAGCAGTGTTTGTTATTAGTCTTCTTGAAGTTAGATACTGTCACTGAAGTTAGATAAAATTCAGTGTCATTTGGCATAGCATTTTCTTTCTGCCAAAGATGTTTAGTATATTTTTGTATAATTTTTAGAAATCTTTGTATACTTTTGTGAGCCATGTATACTTCTCGTTTTCTTTCTATTTCTGGGAGTTTATTTTGATAAATATTATTTTGTATAATTATTTTGTAGATGCGCATAGGCATTGCACCTAGCTTTTTTTTTTTAACCAAACTCTTTATTTCCAACTTTCTTCAAAGTTAGAGTGAGATCACAGTGCCTGTCAGCTTCACAAAATGATCATTCCCTCTTCAGTAAGGGAGATAAACAATCACTATTGGTAGAAGTGATGACAAAAATTATTACTGCCCTTGGCTTCACAGCTTGTATCACAATTTAAGAAGCATTTCTTTTCATTTTGAAAAGCATGATACTTTTCAGAGACGTTTGTAGGTGTATGTTCCATGGACTAAAGATAGATCTTACATGGATTTAATTTTTTGTTTTATTTACTTATATTTTTGTACTGGTCTAGGGATTGAAATCAGGGCCTGGGCATGGTCCCTGAGTGTTTTAAAAAAACTTATTAATTAATTAAATTTTGTTGACAAGGTGTTGTGCAAAAGGGATACAGTTACATAATAGGTCAGTGTTTACATTTCTTGTGATATCTTACACCCTTGTTTTTCTTTCCCTTCCCTAGATCAGGTAGACACATATACATATATATATATATATACCCAGTGTATCAAAAACATATACAGAAGCCACGTGGCATACACCAAAGGAAATTCACCTAGAACTTTAAATATAACGTCTAACAATAGAGTTTGCCTTTCCTTGTCTTATATGATCATACATACATAGCTTTTTAGCTATTGTGATCCACTGAGAGGTCTATTATAGATATTTTTATGTTTAGTAGTTGTTTGGTTTTAGTTACATAATGTAAGGTCGCTGACCCAAACCTGTAGGAAATACAGCCTGACAAGAAGTTTTTTGTTTCGCAGACATGGTCTCTACTGTCTCCCCCTCCTTCTACATGCCCCTTTGTTTTCTGTGTTCTAGGGTTGTCTTAATCAACATTATTTGCTCAAGTTCTGACCATTTCCCTGTGAATACCAATATTTCATCATTTCTAATCGCTATGTAGTATTCCATTGTATATAGGTACCACATTTTTTGGATCCACTTGTATGTAGAGGGGCATCTGGGTTGTTCCCATGTATTGGCTATTATGAATTGTGCAGTAATGAACATGGACGTACAGATGTCTTTTTGACATTCTGAGACCTGTTGTTCAGGATGGATGCCTAGGAGTGGTATGGCTAGGTCATAGGGTAGGTCTATGTTGAGCTTTTTGAGGAACCCCCATACTGTTCTCCAAAGTTGTACTAATTTGCACTCCCACCAACAATGGAGAAGGGTTCCTCTTTCCCCACATCCCCGCCAGCATTTGTTGTTGCCTGAATTCAGAGTATAGGTCATTCTAACTGGAGTAAGGTGGTATCTCAGGGTTGTTTTTATTTGCGTTTCCTTTACTGCCAGGGATGTTGAACATTTCCTCATAAGTTTCTTTGCCTTTTTTATCTCTTCTCTTGTGAAGTCTCTCTTTAGCTCCTTTGCCTTTTTCATAATTGGTTTACTGGGCTTGGAGGGGGTTAGTTTTTTGAGTTCTCTGTAGATGATGGATATTAGGCCTTTGTCTTTTGCTGTGCTGGTAAAGATCCTTTCCCATATTGTTGGCTGTCTTTGTAGGTTGGTGGGCATGTCTTTAGCTGTGCAGAAACTTTTTATTTTGTAGTAGTCCCATTTGTCGAGACTCTTCCCTATCTGTTGTGCCCTGGGACTCTATTCGGGAAGTTCTGTCCTGTGCCTATAAGTTCTAGTGTCTTTCCTATTCTGTCCAGTAGTTTCAACTATTCAGGTCTGATGTTGAGGTCCTTGATCCATTTTCAGTTGATCTTGGTCCATTGTAATAGGCTAGGGTCTACTTTGAGTTTTCTACATATGGGTTTTCAGTTTTCCCAGCACCAGTAGTTGAAGAGGCTATGTTTTTTCCATTGTATGTCTTTAGCTCCTTTGTTGAATATCAGATGACTGTAAGAGTGTGGCTTTATTTCTGGGTCTTCTATTCTATCCCATTGGTCTGTATTCATACCAAAACCAGGCTGTTTTTGTTATGATGGCTCTACAATAGATCTTGAAATCTGGTATTGTGCTACCTCCTGCACTGTTTTTTTTTTTTTTGCCTAGAATTGGTTTGTCTCTTCTAGGCCTTTTGCTGTTCCATATGAAGTTATGGGTTGCTTTCTCTATTTCAGTGAAGAATGTAGCTGGGATCTTGATGGGGATTGCATTGAATTTGTATAACAATTTGGGCAATATGGCCATTTTCACTATATTGTTTCTGCCTACCCATGATCATGGGAGGTCTTTCCATCTCCTTGTGTCCTCTTTGATTTCCCTTTTTAGATTTTTATAGTTCTCATTAAATACGTCATTCACGTCTTTAGTTAGGTTGACCCTAGGTAATTTATTATTTTTTAGCTATTGTAAATGGTATGATTTTTCATAATATCCTTTCCTACTTCTACATTGCTGGTGTACAGAAAAGCTGCTGACTTTTGTGGATTGATTTTGTATCTTGCTACTTTGCCAAAATGGTTTATTAGGTGTAGGAGTTTGGGGACTGAGTATTTGGGGTTCTTCAGATATAAGATCATGTCATCTGGAAATAGGGATAGGTTGATTTCTTCTTTGCCAATGTGGATCCCGTTGATGCCCTCCTCTTGCCTTATTGCTATGGCTAGGGATTCCAGTACTATGTTGAAAAGAACTGGGGAGAGTGGGTATCCTTTTCTTGTTCCTGAGTTTAGGGGTAGTGGTTTTATTTTCTCTCCATTTAATATGATATTAACAGTTGGTCTGTTTTATATGGCTTTTATTGTTTTGAGGAATGTTCCATCGATTCCTGTTCTCCCCAGAGCTTTTAACAAGTATGGATGTTGTATTTTGTCAAAGGCTTTTTGGGCATCGACTGAGATAACAACGTGATTCTTGGTTTTAGCTCTGTTTATGTGGTTAATTACATTAATTGATTTACGAATGTTGAATCATCCTTGTTTCTGTGGGATGAAGCCTACTTGGTCATGATGTATAATTTTCTTGATCAGTTTCTTGATCCTGTTAGCTAATATTTTATTGAGCAGCTTTGTGTCTGTGTTATTTGTGATATTGGTCTGTAGTTCTCTTTTTTTGTTGGGTCTTTGCCTGGTTTGGGGATGAGTATAATATTGGCTTCATAGGATGAGTTTGGGATTTCTCCATCTGTTTCTATTTCGCGGAAAAGTTTGAAGAGTATTGGTATTAGCACCTTACTAAAGGTTTTATAGAATTCATTGGTGAATCCATCTGGGCCTGGGCTTTTCTTTGTTGGGGGGCTCTTGATTACCCCCTATATCTCGCTGTAAGTTATTGGTTTATTTAGTTGATTTATTTCTTCTTGATTCAGTTTGGGCAGTTTATACTTTTCTAAGAATTGATCCATTTCTGTAAAAGTATTGTTTTTTAATGAGTAGAGGTTCTGGAAAAAGTTCCTTATGATTGTTGAATATCGTGTATATTTGTTGTAATTTTTCCGGTGGAGTCCCTGATTTTATGGATGAGAGTCTCTCTTCTTTCTTTTTGTAAGTCTTGAGAGAAGTCTTTCAATTATATTTATTTTCTCAAAGAACCAGCTTACAGTTTTATTTATTTGTTGAATGGTCTTTCTATTTTCAATCAGATTTATCTTTTCTTTAATCTTTGTGATCTCTCTCCTCCTAGTCATTTTAGATTCGATTATTTCTTGTTTCTCCAGAACTTCATCCTGAAGTTATTTACCTGCCCTGCTTCCATTCTTTTAATGTGAGTGCTGAGGGCAATGATCTTGCCTCTCAGCACTGCCTTCGCTGCATCCCATATTTTCATTGTCGTTGTGGCTTATGTATTCATTAATTTCATCCTCAGTTTGGTCTGTGATCCAAGTGTTAGATAGCAGTGAGGGGTTTAGTCTCCAAGTATTTGTATAGCCTCAGTGGTATCCTTTGTTACTGAGGGTTACCTTGATTCCACTGTGATCAGATATAATACATGGGATGATGTCAATACTCTTGTGTTTGCTGAGGTTCTTTGTGTGGGCTATAACATGATCTATTTTGGAGTATGTTCCATGGGCTGCTGAGAAGAATGTGTATTGGGACTCTGTAGGGTGAAAGACTTTGTATAGATCTATCAGATCCATTTGTGATATGGTGTTACTTAGGTCTTCAGTTCCCTTGCTAATCCTCTGGGTGTTGGATCTGTCTCTTGGAAAGAGTGAAGTATTAAAGTCTCCCACTATGATTGTGTTTGGGTCTATCTTGTTCTGTAGTTCTGTGAGAATTTGTTTGACAAATTTCGGGCCTCTTTTGTTCGGTGAGTGTAAATTTATCACAGTGATGTCTTGATTCTGGATTTTTCCATGTATTCAAATGTAGTGTCCTTCTTTATCTTTTTGAGTTGATTTTAATGAGAATTCCAGCTTGTCTGAAATCAGGATAGCTACTTTGGCCATTTTGGTAGGTGCATATGCTTGGAAGATCTTGCTCCATCCTTTAATTCATAGCCTGTTTTTTGTCCATTGCTGTAAGATGGGTCTCTTGAAGACAACAGATAGCAACTTTTGGTTTACTGATCCACTCTGTCAGTCTGCTCCTCTTTATTGGAGAGTTTATACCATTTATATTCAAAGAGGTCATGGATGAATGTGTTTCTTTCTCTTCCATTTTCCTGTTAGGCTCTTTTCCTCTCCCTTTTTTCTTGTCTTTAGTGAGCTGCTTTTCCTTCTGGGCTCTGACTATTGTAGTCTCTATCTGTTTCTGTCTGGGGGTCCTGTACGTTTTCTGTTGGGTTGGGTTCCCCTCTTAGAATGTGCTGTAAGGCTGTTTGTTTATTCACATACTCCTTTAGATCCTCTTTATTATAGAAAGATCTGGTTTTTCCCTTGAAGCTAAGTTCTAATTTTGCTAGATATCTCATTCTGTGTTGGCAATTGTTGGCCTGGAAGACTTGGATTGTGTTCTTCCAGGCTCTTCATGCATTGTAGGTTTGTGTGGAGAGGTCTTCCATCATTCTGATCTTTTTTCCATTCTAATATAGCTCTTTCTTCGTTTTGGCTGCATTCAAAATTTTCTCTTTATTCTTGAGATCTGAGGTCTTTATAATTATGTGCCTATTCAAGGATTTCCTAGGGTATGGTCTGCCAGGCGTCCTATAGGCTTCCGTTATTTGGGTGAAGTCCCTTGTGAGATTGGGGAAGTTTTCTACAATAACTCTATTGAATTGATGTTGTATCACTCGGCTCTGGTACTCCTCTCCTTCATCTATCCCAATTATAAGTAGATAATAACCCTTGTCCTTGTCCACTAGCTCCTGGATTAGTCTGCCCTGGAGTTTGACAGTTTCTTGGAATGTGGTAATCTCTGGTCCTTCTCAGCTGCATCGTCATCCAAAAGAGAGATTTGGGATTCAATATGATCTATCTTTGTGATGTGGCTTCGAGTGTCGTGCTCATCGATGCCAATAAGCTATGTATGGTTGCCAGATCAGCTCACATTGTGGTGATTTCTTCTTTTAATAAGTTGTGTTTTGAATCCATTTTTTCATGCATTTCCTTTCTCAGGATGTTAAGGTATTCATTAACAGTGGAGTAGACTGTATTCATTTTTGCTTCCAGTTCATTCTTGGATTCCTGAAGGTCCTTCAAGACTTCCATTCTAAGCTCCTGTATCTGTTTTCTGAATTCGGTCCTGAGGCTTTTGATCATTTCTTCTACCTTAGTCTCATTTTTTTTTATTCTCCATCTCCTCCTCGGTCGTACTACTTTTTGGAGCTGAAGAATTGGCTTGACCTTTCATGAAATTTGTAATATTTCTTTGTGATTTACACATCTGGAGATCTGCACCTGTAGGTGGCAACCTTGACTTGGTTTTGTGCTGGTTCCTGCAGGTCTGTCCATGGGGATTTGTGTCCTGGCTCTGGGTTTGAGTTTGGCTGTTGAACCTTACTGCCCAATGAGTGAGCATGACCATCTCCGTTGTTGCTGAGGTGGTCACCATCACTGCACTTGGGGGCGGGTAAGTTCTGTATCTTTCTCTGCAGGACGGTGCTCTGCCACTGTGTTATGCTGACCCTTGTGTGCCCCTTTTGGGGGTTTGCAGGTCGCTGATTCAGTATGGTGTGGAGGCTTTTCTCTTCTTTGATTCTTTTCCCACTAGTTGCTGTGGGTCAAGAGAGATCACCTCTCAGATTGAGACTTGCCACTGAGGGGCGGTTCGCCCACCTGTGCGGCATGTTACTGTCAGAGCAGGTGTTATTGTTGAGGGGTGTCCTGCCCACCTGTATGGAGTGTACCTATCAGAGCGGGCGCTGTTGCTCAGGGGGCAGTTTGCCCACTTGTGCACTCCTGCAGGGGTTTGGGCAGGAGATCCTCCTGCTGGAGGGCAGCACGCTGACCCAGGCTGTGGCCCTCTGGGGTCATGTCCGTATGCACTCTAGTGCTTCTTTTGGGGGTGTACTGCCCCAAGTTGTTGGAGGGTGCTTGTTCCCTCTTGCGAATCTACTGTGGGGGCGGTATGCATGGCCCCCAGCAGGTTCCAGTATCTGGACTTGGGTCGGTGCCCACGAACTCTGTGCCTCCGCTGTGAGGGTGGGTGTGTGCTCAGGCCCAGGTGTCCCTGCTGGGTTGATATTGCACACCATCAAGCCTGTGACTGTTATTCAAGAAGTCCGCATGGACCAGGGTGCCTCAGATGGCATTCAAATGCCTACCAGTCCCCAGGTCCCTGCTGGGGGAGCTGGTGCCGGCAGATTCAGGCTCCCCAGCTGGGGCTTTGGGGGATGCTGGTCGAAGTTGTTTCCCAATTACTTTGTTGGGTGCTGCTCTGCCTCTGCTAGCTCCTGTGTCCTTCCAGGAGATGTAGGGTACCAGAGCCGCCAGATATGGGGCTGTTTTGTTCCCTCGGGGTAGGGAGGGGGAGGGAGGGAGCTCTAGCTTCTTTGTCCCCTTGTCATGAGCTAACAAGAGGTTTTGGGTCTCTGCTAGATCTCATCTCCCATTGAGGGGGGGCAATGGGGAACTTACTGGTCCTGGATTGTGTGTGTGTCCCATGCTGCTGTGGGTTTTTTGGGGCTGGGGTGCTGAAGTGTGACAATAGTTCATTTGGTGGTGGTGGTCCCAGCTCTCACCGTCTGGCTCTCCCCATCTACGCCACCCAGTTTCCCCTGCTGTTGTTTTCTGGTCCTGACTGCATCAACCTGCAGAGCATCTGCAGGGCAAAGGAGAAAGCTCGCAAGATAAACAGAAAGCCCACAGACTGGGAAAAGATCTTCACCAGTAATACAACGGAAAAGGCCTCATATCTAAATATATGCAGAACTGAAAAAATTACATTCCTCAAAAAAAAAAAACACAACCCCAAAGAACCAATAGCCCATCAACAAGTGCGCTAAAGACTTAAAAAGAGACTTCTCTGATGAGGAAAGGATAATGGCCAAGAGACGTTTGAAAAAGTACTCAGCATCACTGGCCATAATAGAATGCAAATCAAAACAACATTGAGATTCCATCTCACACCAGTAAGAATGTCCTATATCAAGAAAACTAACTATAACAAATATTGGAGGGGATGTGGCCAAAAGGGAACCTTACTTCATTATTGGTGGGAATATAAACTGGTTCAGTCACTTTGGAATATGGTATGGAGAATCCTAAGAATGCTAAACATAGAGCTACCTTATGACCCAGAAAATCCACTTTTAGGAATCTACCCAAAAGACCACAACCAAGAACACACTAAAGCCACCAGCACAGCAATGTTAATTGCAGCACAATTTGTGATAGCTAGAATATGGAACCAACCCAGATGCCCCTCAGTTGACGAATGGATCAGGAAAATGTGGTACATACACACAATGGAATTTTATGCCTCTATCACAAAGAATTGCAAGGCCCCATTCGTAAAGAAATGGAAGGACTTGGAAAAAAAAATTATACTAGGTGAAGTGAGCCAGACCCAAAGAATCATGTACTTTATGGTCTCCCTTATAGGAAATAATTAGCACAGGTTTAGGCGAGTCACAGCAGAGGATCACAAGAACTAAATAGATATACCCTTATGAATACATAAGATGACGCTAAGTGAAATGAACTCCATGTTATGGAAACATCTGTCATATCATTGTTGTAACTACTTTCAACATGTGAAACCATAGCTTCTATTGTTGATGATCCTCTTGTATCCCCTTCCTGTACTTGTACCTGCAATATCTCTGTATATTACTTGAGTACATTGATAACGTGTATACTCGTATTAGACATAGGAAACTGAAAGGGAATTCCAAAATCAAGAGACACAGGGTAAAAAGAGAAACAACTACAAAAGCAATACTTGCAAAACTGTTTGGGGTATATCAACAGAACAACTGATGGGGTGAAAGGGAAATGCGGAGGGGACAGATGGTAATAAGGGAGGAAGTAACAAACAGGACAATAAATGTATCCAGTGCCTAACATATGAAAATGTAACCTCTCTGTACATCAGTTTGAAAATAAAAACAATTAAAAAAAAACATGAAACAAAATATACATGAGGTCACAATGATCACAACAAGGTCCTAATTGTAGCTATGTGGTCATAATATTCATGAGGTCAGAATAGATTTGAGGTCTTATTGGTAAAGGGACATTAGTTCTGTGGTCCCAATGGGTATGATTGTCTAACAGGCAGGGGGGCAAATTGTGAAGTGTCCAGAGGTTAGGAGGTCCTTGTCGATGTGAGGTCAGAGGGGGCATGAGATCTTAATAGTGGCATGAAGTTCTAACGGCTGTTAAATGCAAATGAGTCTGAGGTCACAATGACTATGAGCTCCCCCACCCACCACCATGGCCATGAGGAAAAATGGGTTTGTGGTCTCAATGAGAAGAGTGAAGTGACCATGAACATGATGTCAAAATGGCCACAAAGTCCTAATAGGCAAACAAGGGGTGTCAGAGTGGCTGTCAAATCTAAAGGGAAAGTGTGACCTCAGAATATGTGTGATGTTGTTATAGGCATGAGATCCTAATGTTTATGCACAATGAGTATGACATTACAATGGGTGTGAGATCCTAAATGCTGTGATGTCACAATAGTATTTTAAGGTGAGAAAATAGAGAAGCCTCATTTTGAGAGATAAAATCTTGGAGTTTTATGAAAAGGCTGACAACTGCGTGGTGGACTCCTGTCTCCAAGACCAGCAATCAGAAAATACACTTAACATGGGTGGTTGATTCAAGCCATTTAGGAAGTTAAGGCAGAATCATAGCATTCTGTACATGCAAAGCTTTTCTAACGCTATGACATCTGCACTTCTCTGAAGCAGAGGCCTCCTATCTCACCTTCAGCTGGGCACCTAAATTCAATGAATTGTCTCTCTTATCACTAGGCTTTTCATCACTGCAATGAGAATTCCTGTAACCCAGCATGAAGCACTCGGATGGCTGCAAGAAGTGGTTTAGACTCAGACACCCTACCTCATAAGGAGGTCCTGACAGATGTGAGGTCACAGTGGGTGTGAGTTCACAATGCATTGACGTCCTAATCATTGTGATGTGACAGTGAATACGTGTCTAATGGGTGTGAGGGGGCTGTGAATGTGAGGACATAATGAGTTTGAGTTCACAGTAGGCTAAGGTTCTAACTGATATGAGGTCACAATTTATGTGAAGCCAAATGGGCATGAAGTTATAATGAGTGTGAGGTCACAATGGTTGTGAGTACATACTAGAGCTAAACAATCCTAGTTGGTGTTAGTTGGTAATAACATATCACAATGAGACACTGTTCCCAGCCATGATGATGTCACATTAGGTATAGTAATTTTGAAGTTCTAATGAGAGTATAGAGTCACAATGGCTGTGAGGTACACACTTTAAGATCTCAAAGAGTGTGAGCCACAGTGGGTGCCAAGCCCATGTTTCTGAGGTCGTAATGGCTGTGAGGTTACATGTGCCTGAGGTATTAATACGGAATTTGTGGTCTTTATGTGTGTTAGGCTACAATGAGTGTTAGGTCATAATATAGGTGAGGTCACAATATTTATGAGGTCCTAATTTGCAAAGGTACTAGCAAAGGTTAGTTCTCAATGGGCATGAGGTCGTAAGAGATATGAAGTGACAATTAGTGTGTGGTTACAATGGGTGTGAGGTTCTAATTTGTGTGAAGACATAATGAGAGTGAGTTCACAAAGTGCATAAGATTACAATGTGCAGGAATACTTAAAGGAGTCACAATCTATGTGAGGTCTCAATGGGCATGAAATCCTAATGTAAAATCATAATGGGGGCTGGGGATATGGCCTAGTGGCAAGAGAGCTTGCCTCCCATACATGAAGCCCTAGGTTCGATTCCCCAGCACCACATATACAGAAAACGGCCAGAAGGGGCCCTGTGGCTCAAGTGGCAGAGTGCTAGCCTTGAGCAAAAAGGAGCCAGGGACAGTGCTCAGGCCCTGAGTCCAAGGCCCAGGACTGGCAAAAAACAAAAACAAAAACAAAAAACATAATGGATGTGAAGACACTATGGAAAGGAGGTCCTAATGGTTGTTAGGTCACAATGTTGAGTCCTAATGAGGATGAAATTATAGTAGGTGTCAGGTCTCAGTGGACTGAGATAAGAGAGAGCATAAGATTCTAATGAGCATGATGTCACAGTAGACATGAGGTCCTAATAGAGGTGTGAGATCACTGTATAAATATTGAATGTGAGTTCACAGTGAGATCAAACGCACAATAAATGTGAGGTCACAGTGAGATTGAAGGAACAATGAGTGTGAGGTCACAACTGGTTTGAGAACCTAATATATGTGAGGTCAATATGGATATGAGGTCATGAATGTTATCAGATTTTCATGGATGAGCGGTCCTTATGAGGAATGTGAGGTTACAGTGGGTAGGTCATTGGACATGAGAGCCTAATGGGAGTTTCACGATCACAATGGGCATGGAGCCACAATGGTTTGAGATGTCTTGTCCTAATGGATTTGAGGTCACAGTGGGCATTAGTCCTATTGACTGTGAATTCCTAAAGGGTGTGAGGTCAAAATAAGTAGGTATCTTAGATAATAATGGGCATAGGTTGCAGTGAGTGTGTGGTCCCAACAGGCTTGTGGTCATAACAGGTTTGAAGTGACAATGTATGTGAGTGAAACAGTGGGTGTAAGGCCATACATGCTGTCATAATGGCCCCAGAGCGTGTAGGTCAAAAGGCATT